>NC_135366.1:16875000-17179500 GCF_051622035.1 Arctopsyche grandis
CAGCATGGATTTTGGAGTGCATTTTTAAATTTACCGCGTGCACGCTCTAATAAATAAATAAGTTGAATTTGACACTTGAGAACAGTTCGATGATAATATTTAATGTTGCAGATAAAATTGAAAGTACATATGATTAGAAAATCAGATTTTTGGGATTTATGTATCGAAAATGATCAAACTGAAGTATTTGAAACTTTACATACATAATTTCTTATCTGAAGACAAGAGTCGTATGTCTCGGGATATACGTGAAAAAATAATTGAATATTTAATAGGACTGAAATCGTCTTTTACGCAGTGCTTCCCCAAACCTTTTAGAAGCAAACAATTTGATAATGAGCATTTTCGGACTGCTACCAAGGAAAAGGAGAACTTGATTGAACTTTCAAATTATAACATTTAAAAACTGAATTCGAAATGAATAAAGTTATTAACTTTTGGCTAGGTATGAGTGAATAATATGAACAGCTTTATGACATAGCGCTTAAATTTCCGCCGCAGTTTACTAGCACTGAACAGGTTGAGAGAGCTTTCTCTTCATATATTTTAATAAGACAAATATAGAAATTGATTAAATCCAGCTCCAGACTTAAGGGTAAATCTCGCATCATTTGAACCAAATTTTAAAAAAACTAAGTACAAGGATCTCATTAAATTTATTTTGTAAGGAGATTTAATGAAAAGAAGACATATTATATGTACTTTGTAATTTTGTGTTTTATTAAAACAATCAATAATAGAAGTATGACAAGATAGTAGATAAATATATTAAACTTTGAGCATATTATAATTGTGATATATATATATATATATATATATATATATATATATATATATATATATATATATATATATTTGGGATTTACCTGTAAGGGTATTGGGATTTACCTGTAAGGCCTTCCTGGTATATATGTAAAATAAATAAATAAAAAAAAAATATATATATTATATATATTTATATATATATTATATATATTTATATATATATATATATATATATATATAGGTATATATATATATATATATATATATATATATATATATATATATATATATATATATATATATATATATATATATATATATATATATATATATATATATATATATATATATATATATATATATATATATATATATATATATATATATATATATATATATATATATATATATATATATATATATATATATATATATATATATATATATATATATATATATATATATATATATATATATATATATATATATATATATGGAGTTCGGTCTTTCGTGTCATGCGGGGAAGACGTGCTTCTGCGTTCTTCCCGCTATTACTCGCTTAAACCCGGCTATTGCACGAAATTTAATCTAAAAATTTAAACATCTAATCACTTATTTTACTAATTGCATCCTAGTATAATTTAAGTGTAAAAATAAACAGCAAATCGGTCGTAAAAAGCGGTTTTATATCAGTTATTTCGAAAAATTTTGTGTTAATTTTTGTGTCAAATCTGAGCATACGAACGAGATACATCTCCTTACCTGAATACAAAAAAAGGGTCCTTCAGTCGGTCCCACAGAAGCAATAAATCTTCCACATAATTGCTTCCAGCCAAAAATCTTTAACGAACTTTACTTAATAGAATAATAGCAAACAGAAACGGTGTTTCCCAACTGTCTATCAGTTCTTTTTCATATTTAAATTATATTAAAGTAATTCGTGTAATTTTATATTCTTTACTAAAGTTATTATTAAAATACTAAATTGCAAACCGCACTCACATATATAAATCCGTTGTCTCCAAAGAGGCGTCTCACGATAAAGATCTGTAAAAAAGATCTGTATAAAAGTAGTATAACAATTGCTAATCTATTATTATCATAACTAACTACTTTCACTTACAAAGTAACCCTGTTAAATGGCATGTAATAACTCATAAGTGATCCAAGTGATACCTAGGATGACTATCTGGCAAAGCTGACCACAGAGAAGAGTCTATGGCGGTAAGAACTCACTCCTTGAATGGAAATCTCTCTCAAGTACCGCCTTTTTCTCAACACATCTTGGATAAATGCGAGAAAAATAATATCCAAACCTCCAACAAGGTAAGAGTGACGATGGATGATAGCTTAGCTAATAGAAACCTGTATTTAGCCACGTACAATGTAAGAACGTTATCGAGTGAAGGAAGTGTGCTTGCATTAGAGAATGAATTAGAAAATATCAAATGGGATATAGTAGGACTTAGTGAAGTAAGACGAAAACAGCAAAACCAAATAATCCTAAAAAGTGGTAACTGTCTCTACTGGAGAGGGCTACCAAATGGTAGAATAGGAGGAGTAGGGTTTCTTATCAATAAGAGAATAGAAAGAAATATTATAGAAATAAGCGACATATCGGAACGTATATGCTATATAGTATTAAGAATCTCGAGCAGGTACACTTGTCAAATCTTCCAAGTGTACGCCCCCACATCTAGCCACCCAGACGAGGAAATAGAAGACTTCTACGAAAAAATACAGGACGCATACGATAATAGCCGTCACCACTTTAAAATAATCATGGGCGACTTTAACGCAAAAATAGGACAAAAGGCAAATACAGAAAGAGCAGTAGGCAATTTTGGTACCGGCCAAAGAAACGACAGAGGCGATCGCCTCATAGAATTCGCAGAACACAACAGGCTCTTTATCACTAATTCATTTTTCAGGAAAAACACCAACAATAAGTGGACTTGGGAGAGTCCTAAAGGAGACAGAAACGAGATCGATTTCATCCTAACAAATGCCCTGCACTCCGTTAAAGACGTTAGTGTTTTAAGTAAAGTAGATATAGGTAGCGATCACAGATTAGTCCGTGCCAAGATGGCCATTAATATAAATTGCGAACGTAGGAAATTAATAAAAGGATGCAGTAACTCTCCAGATTTCGCTCAACTAAGGTCTAGGAAAAAGGAATTCGAACTCGAACTTGGAAATCGATACGGGAAATTAAACCCAGAAGCAGACATCGAGGAATTGAACACTGTAATTAGTTCGGTTCTAACCTCAACAGGTAAGAAATTAGGTGGATTCAGGAAACAGATTAAATTGAGCAAAATTTCAGCGGAAACAAAAAACCTAATTAAGCATAAAAGGAATTTAGATAGGGATAATAATAAGCAAGAATACAATCTAGTAAATAAGGAAATTAAAAATAGAATAGTCAGGGATGTAAGGGATTTTAACAGCAAGCTAATAGAAAATACCATTAAGAATAACCGTAGCCTGAAAAAGTGCAAACAGGATCTTTTCTTAGGCAAAAACCAAATGATCGCAATCAGATCAGAGAGCGGAGTAATAATTAGGAATAGAGAAGAAATCATAGACAGAGTTTACACGTTCTATGCAAAACTATACGAGAACGACAACGGCCAATTCCCCGCTCTGGAATCGACACACGGCCAAAGGGTTCCTGCAGTATTGCCTAGCGAAGTAGAGGCCGCGCTAAAAACTGCAAATAACGGTAAAACCCCAGGGGAAGATAATATTCCCATTGACTTACTAAAATGTGGCGGCCCCCCCCTAATTAATATCTTAGCTAGGCTTTTCAGCAAATGCATCCAGAACCAAGCTATACCAGAAGGATGGAATAACGCAACTATCATTTTAATACACAAAAAAGGCGACAAAAGCGATATCAAGAACTACCGACCCATTAGTCTACTCTCAGCGGTCTACAAGCTCTTCACGAAGGTTATTACAGAAAGGCTGAAAAATATCCTCGACGAGAACCAACCTATAGAGCAGGCAGGGTTTAGGGCAAATTTCAGCACAATGGACCACCTCCAAGTAGTTGGCGAACTAATCGAGCGCGCCAACGAATATCAACGGCCATTGTGCCTAGGTTTCGTCGATTATGAGAAAGCCTTCGATACAGTTAGTCATAATGCAGTACTTAACGCTCTAAAAACACAGGGAGTGCCGGAACCCTATGTGGGACTGTTAGCTGCAATATATAAGAATGCCACAGCTTCGGTTAAAATTTTTTCAGGTACAGATAGATTTAGCATAGGAAAAGGAGTAAGACAAGGAGATACAATCTCACCCAAGTTATTCAATGCGGTGCTTGAGGGAGTTTTCAGGAAATTGGATTGGGATACAGCCGGAGTAAGCATCAATGGTCGCTTTTTGAGTCACCTTCGGTTCGCAGACGATATAGTTTTAGTAGCTCGTGATTCAGCTGACCTACTTATCAGACTAACACAGCTGGACAGGGAAAGTAGAAAAGTAGGATTAAAAATTAACGTAGATAAGACTAAACTAATGTTCAATAGTTATTGCATGCCTGATAGCATCCCCTTAGATGATAAACCAGTAGAAGTAGTAAATAATTATTTATATTTAGGTCAAATAATTGACATGTCTGGTAGTAAAAATGAAGAGATAAAGAGACGTATGAAATTAGGGTGGAGTGCATTTGGACGGATGAATGCTGTTTTTAAATCAAAAATGCCACTCTGCCTGAAGAAAAGGATCTTTGATCAATGCGTTTTGCCAGTGATGACGTATGGATGTGAAACTTGGACACTGAACGCCAAGATGCTAAATAAAATCCAATGCACTCAAAGAAGTATGGAACGCTGTTTGCTTGGCATAACGAGGAAAGACAGAAAGCGGAACACGTGGGTGAGAAATATGACAAGGGTAGTGGACATAGTGGATAGAGTGAAGAGATTGAAATGGCAATGGGCGGGTCACGTAGCTAGGAGGATGGACGAAAGGTGGACAAAAGAAGTGCTTGAATGGTACCCGAGAGAAGGCAAAAGAGTAAAAGGAAGACCGCAAGGAAGATGGGTGAACGAAATTAGGAAAATGTGCGGAATGAGATGGATGAGTGTTGCGCAAAACAGAGACGAGTGGAAGCGTGTTGGAGAGGCCTTCATCCAGCAGTGGATGGCGAATGGCTGTAAATGATGATGATGATATATATATATATATATATATATATATATATATATATATATATATATATATATATATATAAAATTCAACTGAAAAATATTGTTTTTGTACGATCTGTACGATGAGAAGAAGTCGAAAAACAAAGCCATTAAACTTTTTCGTACATTACTTGTGGTAGAAAAAAAGGAAAAATAAGACCCGCCAACAGGTAACGATTTCGGGGAAATTTTCCACAGAAGTTCAGCGTACAGGTCTGAGAAGTTTTCCCGGGAAAAGCTCGCACCGGCCACTTAGAGCTTTGGCTGTTTTTACTTACTCGCGAATATCACGCGAAATTAGCATTTATATTACGGCACCGTGTGAGCAAAAATATGAGACTTCTCAACTGGCGGTGCGGTGTGCTAATAATTTTCAGCTATCTGAGAGCGCAACGTGGCGGTGAAGCCTTCAGCTGAATCAGCCCTTTAGTCGTTTGCTCGTTCTAATGTTCTCGGAAAACTCCATTGAGTTTTCAACAAATTACTATTGACGATCTCACCGCTCACGCTTGTTTATCGAGTAACTCGACAACCTCCCTTCCCCTCCCCATTTAATGGGAAAATTCACTCTAGCGTGTGATGCTTTCACACACGCATCTAGATAACTATTATTAAGCATTCTAAATCATACGAAATTGTACTTCGAAATTGGTTTCATATTAAGAACTGCGTGGGTTTCTTCAGTTAGTATAAATCATATAATTAACGATATGATTTTAAATCAAATCACATTCAATCATGAAAAATTCTTGAACTGTATATTTTAATTTATAAAGGATTTTTGTTCACTCATTCTTCTTTCAATCTGGAAGTCTTTGTAAAATTTTATTTTAAAAAACTATTAGTATTTATTATTTCGAGGGTCAACAAAACCTGACCTTTTCTGATGTTTCATAACGGTCTTCCGGTTCGGTGGTACTACAGTAGGCAATACTGTTTAGAATAATTGTGTAATTTGAACTAAGCGTTGTTGTTATGTTTAATACATGCAAATTGTTGTGAAAGTTTATTTAGGTCAGGAGGGTTTCAAAACGAACGAAGGGTTCATTAGATTTTCCGATTTTCCGCATCATCAAAATTAGCTAGACCTATCGCAACCACGTTTAATTGAAATTAACTATCGTCTAAGTCTAAACAAAATATGATCGTTAAGGTGTTAAATTATTGAGGAATAAATATCGACATTTGTTATAGTTATTAGTTCAAAAAAAGTTTTCATTTTCTGTGACTATGTACATTTTGTAACATGTAAAATTTTTTATTCAAGTTCTTCATTTTACTATCGGTAGTATTGCGTTGCAGATATTGAGGAACACTAACATAGTATGTCAAATATGCTAGATTAATATTCGTTTTGTTTATTGTGTACAATTAATGGGCTCAGAAAAATTAGCCTTATCAGCACCACACCGACAGGGTTTAATTCCTCTATTACATAACATTACAACCACGTTAGTAAAATAAATTTTGCTAACAAAGTGAAAATTTGCATGATGTCAATCGGCCGTCTGAATTGATAGGAGATATACATATAAGATGGGTACCGGGGAACTTTTAATGCTCGCGGGGCACATATAGGGTATCATATTTTCTTATTTCGAAAGTTTAAAGTGTACTTAGGGAAAACGACGATTTATTCGCATCAGCCATTTTCTTATTTTAGTTGAACATACGCGAAAGCTTTGCCTTATATCATGAAGTTCTTCCAAAAACCGGATTTCACGCAAAGAAACTTGGCCATTATCTTAAACTTTGATAAGAAAACTTAGATAAGAATGAGAAGCGTTGCGAATAATTAATTGCTTGGTACTTCCGTTGATGCGAATCCCTTTCGAAATATAAATATACTATACATATTGTATCGTTTATGCTTAGTAAATGAAGTTCATTGTTGCCGTCTTAAAAGTGTTGATGGAAGAGAAATCTTGAAATAATTATACATATATGTATAATAGTATGCTCGTCAAATTGTATGGGACTTATGCATTTTGAAATGAAGAAGCTGTCTTTGATTATCAAATGTTTTAACAGCACTATGTATATGGAATACAGTTGAAACCTTCCTTCAATTTTCCAGAAACGACTTTGTATCGAAATAATTCAATTTTACTCATTCGCACACACTCATTAATAATTAACATACAAGTATGTGGTTTTTCATGATATACATACAAATATTCACATTATACTTGCCTGTTTTCTTTTCATATATGTATTTTTTTTGATTTTTAAATGCTTTTTATTATTACGAAATTATGTTCACAATAAATCTTATATCTATTTTAATAGCTACTGATCTACTGATCATTTTCTATTTTACAATTTTAATTTAATTTCGTTAGTAATCATAGTATTATATTATTCTAATGTTAATGTACAGCATAATAGGAATATAGGAGGTATGTAAAAAGAGCTCAAAAATCTATTTTGACATATATGTATGTATATGTCAGAAAAGCAATATAGTAAGTGAAAGTGAATTTATTTTACCACAACTCATTCTCTCTCTATTGTGGAAGATAATCCGAATAGGGATAAAAAGTCAAAAATATTTTTTTAATATCGTAACAGTGAATCTTATAATTATCTGCAAACGTCGATTTCAATTACACACATTCACTCTTTGGTAGTAAAATAATTGATAGGCGTAAGTCCGACATCTTTTCGATGATTGCAATTTTGACCATTTTAATTTATCTATGTACGTAGTAACAATAGATGAATTTTTGTTATCATGCGAAAATTCGCACTCGAGATTTTGACTGATTCGAACATGTGTGGTCGTCACAAAAAATTCAAGCATAATTCTTGTATCATTGTGATGAAAATAAAAAAATCACTAAATTTAAAAACCGGAAGTGGGATCTTTTCCTCTAAGAAAGATCATAAATGTTGTGGCCACTATTCTGTTCACAGCCCTGAACGTATCAAGCTGAAAATTTATATTTGTATTTTTTATGCACTAACTTAGAGCTGATAAGGTTTTGTTCAGAATTTGTAAACCGGAAGTAGTATTTTTTTTAAAACAATATTTCATTATTTTATTTTGACCTTTTAAATTATTGTAATCATTTTTAATATTTATTGTGTAAAATACTGAAAGTGATTTTAATTAAAAAAAAATTGATCAAAATCCGACAACTGGAAGTAGAAATTTTGTCTTGTGCATGTTTCCATACATTTGCGCTCAATTTGTATCGAAAATGCGGTCATAGTTATAAGTATTTCATAATGCTGCCGGTATGTGTGAATGTTTCTGTACGGTTCAATATTGAATTTTGTTTTATGACCTTCTTATATTCCTCAAATACATAGATAAAGTCATGGGTTGGTCACATCCGATTTTTTTTTATTTTTGGGCCATTCACATCGTTTCTCTTTATCAAGTTTTTATTTTTTATATGCCTTTAATATTTCAAATTGAACGATATTAAAATAAGTGAATTTTATCGTTTATGCCATTTTACTTTATCCTTTATGTTATTTACTTTTATTTGTGTTCCACAATATATTCAAAGTTCGATTCGCTGAATATTGAACATTTTGAATTTGGAAATACGTCCAATAAAGTTTTAATTTGGGTAGGTGCGGTCGCAATAAGGTTTATAATTCAGAGTTATTACTTTTTTTTCGCACAATTCGCTTCGATCGTGAAAAAATAAATACGCTTGAAAATAATAAAAATGAACGAGAACCAGGAGCTTTTTGTTGGAACATAAAACGCCAATGTTGGTTTTAAAGCTTTACCGTTTTTTGGTTTATAAATGATTTTCCATTCTCTTTTCTCTCTCTACCCTTGTTCCTACTCTGCACACCTACCTTATCCCGATGGAGTTAAAATTATGTAAATATTCGATAGCCAGTTCGGATGTTCAATATCATATTGGTTATGAATTGATATGTGTTCTTACACATTTTGTAAAGCATATTCTATTTTGTATTATTCCGTCAGCTCCAAAGTGAATCATGTCCCTTTAATAATAAATTTAGGCTTATTTCATATTATTTCACAGAAGTACAAACTTGAAGTTATATTATACATTGTAAATACATTATCATTTCTGAAAGGGTAAGGTAATTCTTATCTGTTTTCTGACAATTATTTTATATAGCATTTGATCCTTATGAGAAATAAAATATGTGTAATAAGCACGTACCATAATTATTTTTGTTTGGAATATGTATGTACTTATTTCGATATGAAGAAAGCCATCAAAGTTGTCTTGTCATTTTGAAGTATATGTCAAAGGAAAGCTCTGGAGATGATCTTCGAAAAATTCGCAGTACACTCAAGAGGGTCCTTGTTACCGGTTCGATATCCAAATCTTGTCAAATATTTCTTTCGCCTCTCAGTTCAAATAATTTTCGATATAAAAGGAAGTTTGTTTTTATACCTTCATATGATAAATCAGTTTGACAGAATCGATTTTAATTTACTATGTAGTGTGTGATAAAATAAATATTTTATGTACATACGTAAACTTATATATGTATGTACATTTTTTCTATAATCTCATTACTTTTGCGAAGAAAGGTGAGGTGAGGGATGAGGCTTACATCAAATTTTAGTAATATGTTCCCGTCAGACATCACCGCTCGGCGTTTTGTCACCAAGTGACGTTGACTGATATGACGGCTTTGTCAAATTGACGATAACGTTCACCAATGCCGACGAAATATTTCAAGAGGCTTGCAAATGATCAGTGGGTTGCATTATTTTCGTCTATAGCTCGCTTTATTTAGAAATTTCTCTCATTAAGCGATTGAAAATTTCAATGGGGGTTTATTTTTCGGTTTAAAGAGTATTTTAGTATGGTATCAGAGTTTGGGGCAAGTTTTCAGCCGCAAAGGTTTAAACTTCGGCAATTATTGGGTTGGACCTTTACCCCGAAAATATTTTTATTTTAATTAAAATTGCTAAATTAGAATTTAATTAAAAAATAAATTATATGAATATACATTTTTTATTAATATTGTAATTTTTTGCATCTCTCTATGTACCTACATATGTAAATAACTATTGTAAAAGAAAATTATTTCAAATTTGAAAAACAATTTACCAGATGAAATGTTTTTACCGTTATTGTCTATATGAGCCATTATATTTGAAAGTGGCAGAAGTCCAATTTTCAATTCCAAAAACACTATTTCTGTTTGGCTTAATTCACAAATTGTTGTCACTTCTTTGATTCGATATGTTCAGAATCTTAGAAAAGCAGAATAAACGTATTATAGGCCACCAGTATTATCATATATTGTTAGACGCAAAACATGAAACATAATGTTTTAAAGCCTTTAACAATATTTAAAAGAGATATTTCTCGAAATGAAGAAAAGTGGAATCATGCCATTTTCAATTATTTTTTTTATTTTTATTCTAAACAGACCATTGTGGCATAACAGGAATTCCTAAAGCGCCATTAATTATAACGGCTCATATAATGAATCACATAAAACTGAAACAATGCTTGGTTTATAATTAATTTTAATAGAACTTTGTGTAAAGGTCATTTATTTTAAACATGGCTTAGTTAAAAAAAATTCGGATGTGACCAACTCATGATTTTATTTATATGCTTGAGGAATATAATAAGGTCACAAAAAAAATTCCATAATCAAACATACATGCACGTTCACACATACTGGTTATGGGAGCGTTTTCGATACAAATTGAGCGCAAATGTATGGAAACTTGCGCAAGACAAAATTTCTACTTCCGGTTGTCGGATTTTGTTTTTTATTACTTAAAATAACTATCAGTATTATACACATTAAATATCAAGAAGATTAAAATAATTTAAAAGGTCAAAATAAAATAATGAAATATTGTTTAAAAAAAAAATACTACTTTCGGTTTACGAATTCTGACTAAAACCTTATCAGCTCTAATTTAGTTCATAAAGAATACAAATATAAATTTTCAGCTTGATATGTTCAGGGATGTGGACAGAATAGTTGTCACAATATTTTTGATCTTTCTAAGGTCGGTTTCACACTAGCGTTTTATACGCGCGTATAATCTCGTTTTTTGAAGTGCATGTAGGCGCGTATAGGCGCGTCGTTTTCCATACGCGCAACTCGTACGAGCGTAGACCTGCTTATAAGCTCGTATTATTCATGTTGATAGTAAATCACCACTACCGGTTGGAGCGAACACGCTGGAATAAGCCCGAGTACGCGAGTCCGGTTTTTTGAAGCGCGAAATGTAGCGCGCGTGTAAGCGCGTATGCCGAAACGACGATATACGCTAGTCTGAAACCGCCCTTAGAGGAAAAAATCCCACTTCTGGTTTATTGAATTCAGTGATTTTTTTTTATTTTCATCACATTGATACAAGAATTATACTTGAATTTTTTCGTGAAGAGCACACATGTTTAAGGGGTCAAAAATAGTGGAAGAAAATTCGAACAAGAGTAAACTGCCAATCCCGGTTGACGGATACTTACCAAATTTTTAAAACATAACTTGGGATTAAACTGAAATTTTTAGATATGAAATTTCAGTTCAATAAACGAAAAGGTTTTTGAGAAAAACATAAAAAGCCTCGATTCTCTAGATTAAAAGTACTAGCGGTTTGGGCGATAATTTAATTCAAAAACTTAAAAAAAGAGGACACCTATAAGGGAAGGTACCATTTCCCATATAAAAATTTCAGTAACTGAAACTAAGTTTCATTTCGATAGGACCAACGGTGTTCAAAAAATCCCCAAAATACACAGACACACAGACACACATTTTTTCCAGTTCATGATCGATTTTGAGTTCGTGAATCTCGAGTTCGAATTTTCGCATGATCACAAAACTTCATCTATTGTATTATTATCGTACATAGATAAAGTAAAAATCTAAATATAGGATAGGGGTGTGAAATTTGACAGTTAATGTATGTAGTAGCGCATTTTGTGTATATTTTGGAAAATAATAATAAAAACTACGCTTAAATACATTTATTATGGAACAAAATTGGGTTCAAACTTAACAGTCAAATATTACGAAGTTCGAAATCGAGAAGCAAACATGAGCGTTTAGAAAAAGGTAAAATTGCCACTTTACTAGGTTTCTCTCGAAGAAAAGGAAACAAGCGATGTAACAAATCCACATAATCGTTCACTAATGTCACTGAAATGTTGAGACAACCAATTTGGCGAAAAATGAAAGGAAAACTTATTCTTTTTTTTGTCACGTGACAAAGACTACGAATAAATTTAATTATCGGAAAATCCTTTTGCTTCCGTTTGTCTCTTTAGATTTGTCAACAAATCTATGAAAGCAACGATTTGCTCAAATTACAATTACCTTTAAAGGTTATATACATTTTTGAGTCAATTGTTTCCGTAAATAATGTAATCCGGAAATAATGTATTTATAAAGGGTTTTATCATATGACAATATTATTCAATTGATTTATTGAGTGGGTAGTTTGCAAATGATCTGATGTGTATACATATGTCACAGTGAAATTATAATTCAAGTGAAAATGGATATGATTTCACTGACGTTTCAGTGAAATCATAACCAGTTACATTTTCAGGGTTGGTTTTATTCATTTAAGATTAGATTGTTATGATTGGTATTATTTCAGGGTTAGGATAGGTTAGGTTAAGTAAGGGTTGGCTATTCATTTATAATTGGGTTGTTAGAGTTAAATTTAAATTTAAAGTTAAACGTTGTAAATTCATTGTATGATACATTTTCACTGCTTGAATTGGTGAAAATTTATTTTCACAATTGAAAATATATTTTTACTTGAAATATCTATGCTTTCACTGTAACATGTACAATATAATATGTAGATGATAAAGTTTAGAAGTAGAATTAGTTTGATTCGTAGTTAACTAACTCCAACAGCATTGGTGTAGGCTTTTGAAAAAAAAGCTTGACAAAACCTTCACCCTTTGTATTTGAATACACATTAACCGAAACAATATACCTGAATCGGGGTCATACCATAAGTTAATGGAAAAGCGTGAAAAAACAAAAGTTTTCGAGGCATTCCTCTTCTCAAAGGGAAATTTATCCGGTCCACTTTCGCACACACGAGCGGCAGTTATCAAGTTTTCATTTAAGAGAGCTTTCACGGATTTTAAGCTTGCGAGACGTTTTCTGCAAGCTCGAAAATAAATGTTTAAAGCACAAACGACGATTTACTTTTGCAATTCATTTTGAACTGTGCCTTCGTTTCGCGGAAAAGCAATCTTGAAAGTGATTGTGCTTGAAATTCGATACACCTGTTCGACGGCGTTGTGATCGAGCTTTTCGTATTCGAATTTTCTGTTCGGAAACATTAAGTCAAATTCAATAAACTTCGTATATGTTCAAAAGATTTTGCACTTATGCTGCTACTGGAAATTGCTGGTTGTGCAATATAATGTATGAATCGAGAAGAAAACTCGTGCTTACTCCATCCCAATTTTATAATAAAAAGCGTTCTTTGTTGAACTTTCAATTATTGTAAGTCTTATATATGTATGTTGTAGGAGTGTATATTGTATATGGTACTTGAGTAATCTTCAAAATACGGTATCTTTTCAGTTATTCCACATACAGATAAAGTTGTTCAAATTATTATTTTTCAAAATAACGGGTTGCCTCGAGCAGTGTTTAACTTTTGACATTTTGAAATTGTTTTTTTCGTTTTCTCTTACACTGTATGAAGCTTTTTCTCTTATTCCTATATATTCTTATAACTTGGTATCCGTATTTTTAAGATTTGGCAAATGCCCTAAAATAAAAAAAATTCGGGTGTGACCAAACCATAACTTTATGTATTTGAGAAATATAAGAAGGTCACAAAACAAAATTCGATATTGAACCGTACAGAAACATTCACACATACCTGCATCATTATGAAATACTAATATGTAGCATTTTTAATACAATTTCTTTTGTAAGGAGATTTAATGAAAAGAAAACATATTATATGAACCTTGTAATTTTGTGTTTTTACTAAAACAATCAATAATATTTTTACTATCAATAATAGAAGTATGACAAGATAGTAAAGATAAATATAATAAACTTTGAGCATATTATAATTGTGACATATTGCGTGTATCCTGTCTTCACATTTCTTACCATGCAAATACTATATAAAATAATTACACTTGCAAATACAAATTTCATGAAATACAATCATTTTTTATATGGTGGTACAATTTAGCGTTATGTACTACCAAGTGGTACGCGAGTCAAAAAAGGTTGGAAAACGCTGTAATATATAATTTCGAAAGAGATTTTGTATGTATGTATTGTTGGTTCGTAAATCCATGACGACATCGATTTTTTTTTCTATTCATTGTCGCCGATTCGATTTTTTTCAATTCAAAGGATTCGAAGGGGCGAAGGCTCCGGGGGCAAAGCCTCCGGGGGCGAAAGCTCCGGGGGCGCATCCGCTGGGGGCGCAAGCGCCGGATTCTGGTATACATTTCGAAAGAGACAATATATATGTTTGTTTGTTCGCGATAGTCAATTTAATAAAAAAAACAAATGAGTATTCAAATAAATTTATATAAAATAAAACTATTCAAATAAATTTATAAAATTTTTACTAATAGATTAGCCATGTTTAAGCGGTTTATGTTACAAATACTGAGCGAGGCCGGGTACAATCACTAGTACACAATAAATATAAAAAATATTAAAATTATTTAAAAGGTCAAAATAATGAAATATGGTTTTAAAAATAAATACTACTTCTGATTTACGAATTCTGACCAAAACCTGATCAGCTCTAAGTTAGTACATAAAAAATATAAATATAAATTTTCAGCTTGATACGTTCAGGGGTGTGGAAAATTTAATGATTTTGCACATTGAACAAAATCCGACAACCGAAAGTAGAACTTTTGTCTTGTACAAGTTTCCATACATGAGCGCTCAATTTGTATCGAAAATGCTGTTATAGCTATTAGTATGTGTGAATATGTCTGTACGGTTCAATATTGAATTTTATTTTGTAACCTTCTTATATTCCTCAAATACATAGATATAAGTCATTGGTTGGTCACATCCGAATTTTTTTTTGTTATTCCGATTTTTTGTCAAGTTTTCATTAACATTGAGATTTATTATTATTAAGTATAAAACATCTGGAAAATTTGCTTATACAAATTCCAAGTTTAAAACTCAAAATTTATTCGTTTAAGATACGAAAAATTCTACGAAGACAAAAAAAAATTATATTGTGCTATAATTTCGCAATCTAGCAACAAATTAATAGTTTTTGTATTATACCAATTATTATATAATATAAATCTCGCTGTTATTTATAGGTAGTATAAATTGGTATTATCAACTATAATTTTGTATGTACATATGTAAAGGATGACAACGACCAATTTGGCGGCTGTCACGGATGAACTGACGCGGTTGGCTCACGAGTAGATACCAATCGTTACGGAGGCTGTGCCCCGAAGCGAGTGCCCCCCAAAGTACCCCCTTATAGCTGACTAATTGTTTCCGCTCCCAATCCTAACAACAATAACATTGAAAGGTAACCAGACGTTGCAATATATCGAACAAACTTTTCAACCAAAAAACGGCAAATATTTCAACTAGACTCACATTCTTAGAGGAGTTTGTGCTGTCATTATTAATCTATGTCCATTTAAACGAATTTTACATATAAAATTCTACAGCCTCTCATTTTTACTAATCTTCCCGGACATGCATGCAACAAATCCCGAAAGTTCTATCGTAATCGATTCTATATATGTATATATATATATATATATATATATATATATATATATATATATATATATATATATATATATATATATATATATATATATATATATATCATCATAATCATAATTTACAGCCATTCGCCATCCACTGCTGGATGAAGGCCTCTCCAACACGCTTCCACTCGTCTCTGTTTTGCGCAACACTCATCCATCTCATTACGCACATTTTCCTAATTTCGTTCACCCATCTTCCTTGCAGTCTTCCTTTTACTCTTTTGCCTTCTCTCGGGTACCATTCAAGCACTTCTTTTGTCCACCTTTCGTCCATCCTCCTAGCTACGTGACCCGCCCATTGCCATTACAATCTCTTCACTCTATCCACTATGTCCACTACCCTTGTAATGCTTCTCACCCACGTGTTCCGCTTTCTGTCTTTCCTCGTTATGCCAAGCAAACAGCGTTCCATACTTCTTTGAGTGCATTGGATTTTGTTTAGCATCTTGGCGTTCAGTGTCCAGGTTTCACATCCATACGTCATCACTGGCAAAACGCATTGATCAAAGATCCTTTTCTTCAGGCAGAGTGGCATTTTTGATTTAAAAACAGCATTCATCCGTCCAAATGCACTCCATCCTAATTTCATACGTCTCTTTATCTCTTCATCTTTACTACCAGACATGTCAATTATTTGACCTAAATATATATAATTATTTACTACTTCTACTGGTTTATCATCTAAGGGGATGCTATCAGGCATGCAATAACTATTGAACATTAGTTTAGTCTTATCTACGTTAATTTTTAATCCTACTTTTCTACTTTCCCTGTCCAGCTGTGTTAGTCTGATGAGTAGGTCAGCTGAATCACGAGCTACTAAAACTATATCGTCTGCGAACCGAAGGTGACTCAAGAAGCGACCATTGATGCTTACTCCGGCTGTATCCCAATCCAAGTTCCTGAAAACTCCCTCAAGCACCGCATTGAATAACTTGGGCGAGATTGTATCTCCTTGTCTTACTCCTTTTCCTATGCTAAATCTATCTGTACCTGAAAAAATTTTAACCGAAGCTGTGGCATTCTTATATATTGCAGCTAACAGTCCCACATAGGGTTCCGGCACTCCCTGTGTTTGTAGGGCGTTAAGTATTGCATTATGACTAACTGTATCGAAGGCTTTCTCATAATCGACGAAACCTAGGCACAATGGCCGTTGATATTCGTTGGCGCGCTCGATTTGTTCGCCAACTACTTGGAGGTGGTCCATTGTGCTGAAATTTGCCCTAAGCCCTGCCTGCTCTATAGGTTGGTTCTCGTCGAGGATATTCTTCAGCCTTTCTGTAATAACCTTCGTGAAGAGCTTGTAGACTGCTGAAAGTAAACTAATGGGTCGGTAGTTCTTGATATCACTTTTGTCGCCTTTTTTGTGTATTAAAATGATAGTTGCGTTATTCCATCCTTCTGGTATAGCTTGGTTCTGGATGCATTTGCTGAAAAGCCTAGCCAAAATATTTATTAGGGGGGGGCCGCCACATTTTAGTAAGTCGATGGGAATATTATCTTCCCCTGGAGTTTTACAGTTCTTTGCAGTTTTTAGCGCGGCCTCTACTTCGCTAGGCAATACTGCAGGAACCTTTGGCCGTGTGTCGATTCCGGAGCGGGAAATTGACCGTTGTTGTTCTTGTAAAGTTTTGCATAGAACGTATAAACTCTGTCTATGATCTCTTCTCTATTCCTAATTATTACTCCGCTCTCTGATCTGATTGTGATCATTTGGTTTTTGCCTAAGAAAAGATCTTGTTTGCACTTTTTCAGGCTACGGTTATTCTAAATGGTATTTTCTATTAGCTTGCTGTTAAAATCCCTGACATCCCTGACTATTCTCTTCTTAATTTCCTTATTTACTAGATTGTATTCTTGCTTATTATTATCCCTATCTAACTTCCTTTTATGCTTAATTAGATTTTTGGTTTCCTCTGAAATGCCTAGCCGTCACCACTTTAAAATAATCATGGGCGACTTTAACGCAAAAATAGGACAAAAGGCAAATACAGAAAGAGCAGTAGGCAATTTTGGTACCGGCCAAAGAAACGACAGAGGCGATCGCCTCATAGAATTCGCAGAACACAACAGGCTCTTTATCACTAATTGCATGCCTGATAGCATCCCCTTAGATGATAAACCAGTAGAAGTAGTAAATAATTATTTATATTTAGGTCAAATAATTGACATGTCTGGTAGTAAAAATGAAGAGATAAAGAGACGTATGAAATTAGGATGGAGTGCATTTGGACGGATGAATGCTGTTTTTAAATCAAAAATGCCAATCTGCCTGAAGAAAAGGATCTTTGATCAATGCGTTTTGCCAGTGATGACGTATGGATGTGAAACCTGGACACTGAACGCCAAGATGCTAAACAAAATCCAGACAGAAATCCAGAAAGACAGAAAGCGGAACACGTGGGTGAGAAGCATGACAAGGGTAGTGGACATAGTGGATAGAGTGAAGAGATTGAAATGGCAATGGGCGGGTCACGTAGCTAGGAGGATGGACGAAAGGTGGACAAAAGAAGTGCTTGAATGGTACCCGAGAGAAGGCAAAAGAGTAAAAGGAAGACCGCAAGGAAGATGGGTGAACGACATTAGGAAAATGTGCGTAATGAGATGGATGATTGTTGCGCAAAACAGAGACGAGTGGAAGCGTGTTGGAGAGGCCTTCATCCAGCAGGGGATGGCGAATGGCTGTAAATGATGATTATGATGATATATATATATATATATTTTTTTTTTTTTTTTTTTATTTTTATTTTTTTTTTTTTTTTATTTTACATATATACCAGGAAGGCCTTACAGGTAAATCCCAATGCGCCTTCCTGGCCAATTACAAATACAAATGCAGCATTTTTTTATTATAAGTCGTTGAATTGCGAGACACTGAAAAAACTCGCAAATTAACGAGACATCTATGAATTGTACATAATTTTTTATTGTACATCCATCAAATTTCAAATAGTGGTGACATAGTAGGTAGGAAGGATTTTTAGCCAATTTTTTTTTTCCGGGAACCGTTTCAACAATGAAATCAGAGAAAATTGGCAAACTCTGATAGGAAACGATCAACCTGGAGTCACAAATACAGGTCTGACCAACATCATACTCTGAAAAATTCATTTTCATTCAGGGATAGAACCCGGCACCTTCTTGACGGTAAGCAGAAGCTTAACGTCCGAGCTATGCTGCTGGATATATATATATATATATATATATATATATATATATATATATATATATATATATATATATATATATCCAGCAGCATAGCTCGGACGTTAAGCTTCTGCTTACATATATATATATATATATATATGGAGTTCGGTCTTTCGTGTCATGCGGGGAAGACGTGCTTCTGCGTTCTTCCAGCTATTACTCGCTTAAACCCGGCTATTGCACGAAATTTAATCTAAAAACTTAACCATCTAATCACTTATTTTACTAATTGCATCCTAGTATAATTTAAGTGTAAAAATAAACAGCAAATCGGTCGTAAAAAGCGGTTTTATATCAGTTATTTCGAAAAATTTTGTGCTAATTTTTGTGTCAAATCTGAGCAAAAGAATACACGAACGAGATACATCTCCTTACCTGAATACAAAAAAAGGGTCCTTCGTCAGTCAAGTCGGTCCCACAGAAGCAATAAATCTTCCACATAATTGCTTCCAGCCAAAAATCTTAAACGAACTTTACTTAATAGAATAATAGCAAACAGAAACGGTGTTTCCCAACTGTCTATCAGTTCTTTTTCATATTTAAATTATATTAAAGTAATTCGTGTAATTTTATATTCTTTACTAAAGTTATTATTAAAATATTAAATTGCAAACCGCACTCACATATATAAATCCGTTGTCTCCAAAGAGGCGTCTCACGATAAAGATCTGTAAAAAAGTAGTATAACAATTGCTAATCTATTATTATCATAACTAACTACTTTCACTTACAAAGTAACCCTGTTAAATGGCATGTAATAACTCATAAGTGATCCAAGTGATACCTAGGATGACTATCTGTCAAAGCTGACCACAGAGAAGAGTCTATGGCGGTAAGAACTCACTCCTTGAATGGAAATCTCTCTCAAGTACCGCCTTTTTCTCAACACATCTTGGATAAATGCGAGAAAAATAATATCCAAACCTCCAACAAGGTAAGAGTGACGATGGATGATAGCTTAGCTAATAGAAACCTGTATTTAGCCACGTACAATGTAAGAACGTTATCGAGTGAAGGAAGTGTGCTTGCATTAGATAATGAATTAGAAAATATCAAATGGGATATAGTAGGACTTAGTGAAGTAAGACGAAAACAGGAAAACCAAATAGTCCTAAAAAGTGGTAACTGTCTCTACTGGAGAGGGCTACCAAATGGTAGAATAGGAGGAGTAGGGTTTCTTATCAATAAGAGAATAGAAAGAAATATTATAGAAATAAGCGGCATATCGGAACGTATATGCTATATAGTATTAAGAATCTCGAGCAGGTACACTTGTCAAATCTTCCAAGTGTACGCCCCCACATCTAGCCACCCAGACGAGGAAATAGAAGACTTCTACGAAAAAATACAGGACGAATACGATAATAGCCGTCACCACTTTAAAATAATCATGGGCGACTTTAACGCAAAAATAGGACAAAAGGCAAATACAGAAAGAGCAGTATGCAATTTTGGTACCGGCCAAAGAAACGACAGAGGCGATCGCCTCATAGAATTCGCAGAACACAACAGGCTCTTTATCACTAATTCATTTTTCAGGAAAAACACCAACAATAAGTGGACTTGGGAGAGTCCTAAAGGAGACAGAAACGAGATCGATTTCATCCTAACAAATGCCCTGCACTCCGTTAAAGACGTTAGTGTTTTAAGTAAAGTAGATATAGGTAGCGATCACAGATTATTCCGTGCCAAGATGGCCATTAATATAAATTGCGAACGTAGGAAATTAATAAAAGGATGCAGTAACTCTCCAGATTTCGCTCAACTAAGGTCTAGGAAAAAGGAATTCGAACTCGAACTTGGAAATCGATACGGGAAATTAAACCCAGAAGCAGACATCGAGGAATTGAACACTGTAATTAGTTCGGTTCTAACCTCAACAGGTAAGAAATTAGGTGGATTCAGGAAACAGATTAAATTAAGCAAAATTTCAGCGGAAACAAAAAACCTAATTAAGCATAAAAGGAATTTAGATAGGGATAATAATAAGCAAGAATACAATCTAGTAAATAAGGAAATTAAAAAGAGAATAGTCAGGGACGTCAGGGATTTTAACAGCAAGCTAATAGAAAATACCATTAAGAATAACCGTAGCCTGAAAAAGTGCAAACAGGATCTTTTCTTAGGCAAAAACCAAATGATCGCAATCAGATCAGAGAGCGGAGTAATAATTAGGAATAGAGAAGAAATCATAGACAGAGTTTACACGTTCTATGCAAAACTATACGAGAACGACAACGGCCAATTCCCCGCTCTGGAATCGACACACGGCCAAAGGGTTCCTGCAGTATTGCCTAGCGAAGTAGAGGCCGCGCTAAAAACTGCAAAGAACGGTAAAACCCCAGGGGAAGATAATATTCCCATTGACTTACTAAAATGTGGCGCCCCCCCCCCTAATTAATATCTTAGCTAGGCTTTTCAGCAAATGCATCCAGAACCAAGCTATACCAGAAGGATGGAATAACGCAACTATCATTTTAATACACAAAAAAGGCGACAAAAGCGATATCAAGAACTACCGACCCATTAGTCTACTTTCAGCGGTCTACAAGCTCTTCACGAAGGTTATTACAGAAAGGCTGAAGAATATCCTCGACGAGAACCAACCTATAGAGCAGGCAGGGTTTAGGGCAAATTTCAGCACAATGGACCACCTCCAAGTAGTTGGCGAACTAATCGAGCGCGCCAACGAATATCAACGGCCATTGTGCCTAGGTTTCGTCGATTATGAGAAAGCCTTCGATACAGTTAGTCATAATGCAGTACTTAACGCTCTAAAAACACAGGGAGTGCCGGAACCCTATGTGGGACTGTTAGCTGCAATATATAAGAATGCCACAGCTTCGGTTAAAATTTTTTCAGGTACAGATAGATTTAGCATAGGAAAAGGAGTAAGACAAGGAGATACAATCTCGCCCAAGTTATTCAATGCGGTGCTTGAGGGAGTTTTCAGGAAATTGGATTGGGATACAGCCGGAGTAAGCATCAATGGTCGCTTTTTGAGTCACCTTCGGTTCGCAGACGATATAGTTTTAGTAGCTCGTGATTCAGCTGACCTACTTATCAGACTAACACAGCTGGACAGGGAAAGTAGAAAAGTAGGATTAAAAATTAACGTAGATAAGACTAAACTAATGTTCAATAGTTATTGCATGCCTGATAGCATCCCCTTAGATGATAAACCAGTAGAAGTAGTAAATAATTATATATATTTAGGTCAAATAATTGACATGTCTGGTAGTAAAGATGAAGAGATAAAGAGACGTATGAAATTAGGATGGAGTGCATTTGGACGGATGAATGCTGTTTTTAAATCAAAAATGCCACTCTGCCTGAAGAAAAGGATCTTTGATCAATGCGTTTTGCCAGTGATGACGTATGGATGTGAAACTTGGACACTGAACGCCAAGATGCAAAATAAAATCCAATGCACTCAAAGAAGTATGGAACGCTGTATGCTTGGCATAACGAGGAAAGACAGGAAGCGGAACACGTGGGTGAGAAATATGACAAGGGTAGTGGACATAGTGGATAGAGTGAAGAGATTGAAATGGCAATGGGCGGGTCACGTAGCTAGGAGGATGGACGAAAGGTGGACAAAAGAAGTGCTTGAATGGTACCCGAGAGAAGGCAAAAGAGTAAAAGGAAGACCGCAAGGAAGATGGGTGAACGAAATTAGGAAAATGTGCGGAATGAGATGGATGAGTGTTGCGCAAAACAGAGACGAGTGGAAGCGTGTTGGAGAGGCCTTCATCCAGCAGTGGATGGCGATTGGCTGTAAATGATGATGATGATGATATATATATATATATATATATATATATATATATATATATATATATATATATATATATATATATATTTATATATATATATATCTATATATTTATATATATATATATATATATATATATATATATATATATATATATATATATATATATATATATATATATATATATATATATATATATAATAGAAAAATTTAACTTTCTGTAATAAAATATCCATAATTGTATTTAATAATTGGTTTTTAATTATATTTCTGTAATTAAAATCAGAATTTCAATAAAATAGAAACCTTTGGAATTTTCATATATGTACTTAAATTTAAGCTTTTTTGTTCATGCAACTTTTGGAGTCCAAAAGAAACTACATTACATACATAAATATGCATGTAGAATCATAGCTGTATACGAGGATAATAAACATATGTATGTACATATGTATGTATTATACTACATGAATATGTCGTTTATTTTTTCTTTCATCTTTTAGATTATACGCCTGCGTTGCTTCGATAATAATCGAACATTTTACGTAACATATGTATGTATGTTCAAAGTGAAAAATCTTATTGACTCATTACGTTTCTCTGAGCCAATTTGGGATCATAGAGTTCTTCGCCTTAAGCGACATATCTCGTTTATTTGAATTTTATTTCACTCATAACCAGTGGTGTAGTGCTAAATAAAAAAAAATATCCAGGTCGGTGTTTAATTTTTACGACCCTCCACTCCCCGCTTTTTTCCTTACTAAGAAAAAGGTTGTATCCTAATATTGGTAGTTCAAATATTTATAAAAAAGTCAAATAATAATTAACAAATATTCGTACTTGTTGAAATTATGATGTATTTTCTTATATTTTATAAAAACTTCCATAATGCATCCTCTTCAACATCTTTGATTTTGCAAAACCCGTTTTAACAGCAACATTTCCTTTTATCGAAGCTAAAACCATGTATGTACATACATATATATACATATGTCAAAAAAATCAAATGTGAATTTAGAGATGACTATTCATTTAAGTTAAGTTCCCTCATTTTTCTATCCTCAAGTGCGTATGGTCAATAGTTCAAAGAATGTTTTATTTCGAAGTTTTAGATAAAAAAAGCCAACAAATTTCTTTAAACATCTTTTAAGTTTTGGAGTGCTCAGATTACTATTCGATTGTGGTCATCGAATGTTAGAACGAGAGTCTGCTCATTTAGCAATATTTGGAATACAAAATTTGATGTGAAATTTTAGTCGAAATATTTTTTAATTGTATCTAATCGAAAAACAATTTTCATATCAATCAGTATCAGGGAAAATTGTTGACGATCCAGAAGATCCACGTGGCTAGGAGAATGGACGTAAGGTGGACAAAATAAGTGATTGAATGGTACCTGAGAGAATGCAAAAGGGTAAAAGGAAGACCGCAGGGAAGATGGGTAGACGAAATTAGGAAAATGTGCGGAATGAGATGGATGAGAGTTGCGCTTATATACTTAAACAACTTGTTTGTGATATTTGTGCGGTATTCAATATTAAATTTTGTAAACCGTTATAATTTGTGCGGGTATTCAATATTAAATTATTTATTTTTGAAATTATGTTTGGGACATTAATCTCGGACTTTTCGAGGGTGTCGAGTCTTGCTACGCCTCAACACTGATATATGGGGTCTGCTGATGGCCTTTTATCTTGTCGTCGTAGGGTGGATTTTTTATGTCAGCTCACTAATAGTACACATTCTTTCGGTATCCAGTAATTATTGTGTTATGTAGTAGAAAATATTCATGGTTTTTTGATACATATTCACAATGTTTCTTTGACATATTTTATGTCTGTATACAAGTATACATATGTAATGTTACATTGATTCAGAAATCTTTAACAACTCATAAAATATTTTAATCCTGAGATTAAATACGAAGTATGCTTACTAAAACGGTAAGAATATTTGTGAAATATAACAACGTAGCTTGCTGATTAAATCACTGTTTACCAGTAGAGAATGTTGTGGGTTCAAATCCGGGCTGGAATCGAGTAATATTTGATTATATGTACATGTACATACATACGCTGATGGTGAGATCTCAGTAGTTATTAAAACCCAGATCGACCGTCTCCTGCTAGTTTTGTACTAGCAGGAGTCTTGTTTTAATACAAAACGATTATATACATATAATTCAAAATGTATATTTTTTATCCTTTCAAAAGAATTGTTCTTATGGAATGATGTTATAAAATTTTATCGATTTATTTATCTTTTTGAATAAATGATTTCTAGTCTATTCATTATTAAAGGGATATCTATGGATTTCACGTGGGCGCTAATTACGTCCCTATGAGTCAAATTGTATACGAATGAAAGAACACTTTCATATTGAACACCATGAAAAAGTGTAATGAAAAAAACTTTCCTTTGAAAAAGTTGTCTATGTTGAAAATTTCTTTAAAGCGAATTTTAAAAAGTACGCTTTGGCATTTTTTCGCCCGTTCAATAGAAAATTGCTCCTCGCTGAATCGGGAATTTTTTCATGCAAAATTTTGTACGCAATTAAAAATATTCCCCGTTCAAGCGATGGGCAATCTGTGAAAAAAAATTTCCAAGTTTCAAAAACTTTTTATTGTACATTATCTCTTATTATATACATATGTACATATAATATTTGCAAAGATGAATATTTTATGAAACGATATTTAAAAAAACGACGTTAATACACACACACATATATATATATATATATATATATATATATATATATATATATATATATATATATATATATATATATATATATATATATATATATATATATATATATATATATATATATATATATATATATATAAACGATATTTAAAAAAACGACGTTAATACACACACATATATATATATATATATATATATATATATATATTTATATTTTGATTCTAAAATAGCATATTATTGTATTTTGTGATCCTAGCTATACAATATTGTGTATTAATATTTCTTGTTCTATTACTCCACGACTCTCTTCTATATTTCATCTGTCTCCCATAGGATTTAGGCGTGAACGTATCCAACACTGGGTTATTATATGTATTGTCGATTTTACCGGTTTCTCGATACATCAATATAATTTCATAAACCTAGTGATTGGTCGCGTTCAATACTTATGTAATGGCATTTGGCCGGAACGGGCGTTCCACTTCGCAGTGCTCGATCGTTTAGAAAGCCGTATTATAATGGCATAACGGCAGGATAAAAGCGCCATAACCGAACCGACCGGAACCGAACCCTCGTTCTGGTTCGTCAGGTTCCGAACCGATGCCCACCATTCGATTATGGTGAACCGCAGATCTGATCTGAAAATCTGAAAATCTCAACACAAACCGTGGGGTTGACATCGAATTTCGCCTATTGTCCGATTGACTTCTGCGCCTATCAAAGGAGCCTTTGTAATTTCGTACCGGGCTGGAGGACAGGTAATTGGATTACTTGGTCCGAAAGTCCGAGAACCTGACCCGACTACCGACTATACGTACTACGTTAAATGGCGGGGTTACTTTTCAAATTGGTTGTATTTTCCTCTACTAGGTTTTACCTGGACGAAAAGAGCACTCGATTATGTGAAATATTGCAATGTTGCGTATTAACTCTGACCGTATGAGAAAATTGTGTATTTCAATAATCCTGTTATTACATACGTATGTATGTTCATATATTATTATTCAAATTATATGTGTAGATACATATATTGTTCAACTTTTTATATCTTCTCATTAATTCGTTTTGTTCTCCAGCTACTATGTGGTAATATGTCGTGCCCGTCGTTGCTGGAATAATTGGCATTTTATGTCTCTAATAATTACGAGCGTGGTAGACATCATCATTTGATGATGGACCTCCTGCTCGCACAGTTCTTTTTTGAATGCCTCCTATTCCAAGAGCTATTCGGCTTCTCGTTTTTAATGTACTCTAATATACATTAATATAATATATAAAACATTTATTTCACTTATAGGTACATGTTACAGGTAATGTACAATTGTACAAACATGCGTTTGCTTAAGTTGTATATATTTATACGAATGGTCTTTGCTGGAAAATCTTTTCCTCCGGTGAGACAGACCAAACCCTGTTATCTGGACGTTTCTGAAGATAAGCGGAATCCGATCTTCAAACTCGAAATGTTTGTTCCGGGAAAACGTACTTCAGCGACCGGGAAAATCGTATTGTCCGAACGTGCTGCCGACTTTTCAGACACCTTTGTTTGCTCGATAGTACCAAAAATATCTAGAGCGGTCTTGACGCTCCATGTATTTGTCGACAGCCATACATAAATCTTTGTATGTATGTACATACATATGTACGTATACGAGAGAGTTGGTGTATAACGTGTTATTCATTCGTATATGACAAATGTCAGGCAATCAACCGGAAGAGTGGTTATATCATTACGGTTCGATTTTGACCATAAAATTGTGGTGAGGCATGAAAATTGCTGGATCGTTGCTCATTTCATTGTGAAAATTGTAATATTTAGTATTTAATTTTAGAACTTTTCCGAGGCATTTCAAATATTTCTGCATTATCTAATAAATGGTTTATTCAAATTCTGTTTCTTTAGTTTGAGGTAAGAATGTATAATAATATTTTATATGGAGTATTATTTAGAAATATCTCGAATTTATGTACAAATGAGAAGTGGGCTGAAATTATTCTGTACAGTGTAATGTGCGCGCTTGTTCAAAATTGATATGTACTAATATCTGAAATTTCTAACCAGCAAAATATCATTGGCATTGTTTTACTGAAGCACATTTAGAATCTATGAAAATGTATCGTATATATGTATGTACATACATACATACATTTAAAAATTGCTTCTCTATATTGTATGTATATATATAATATTTGTAGGTAAATACATGAATTGCTACATAATTTGATCCAATATTTATTTATGTTTATTAGAAAATTTGGGTTATATTTTATTATTGAGTTGAATAAAAATTGAGCAATAAATGGATTTTCTTACAATTTTCATTCAATCTTTCTTCAAAGAAAATGAGGCGTTTTTTCATATGAACATTTTTCTTTGTAACACCCGAGAGCCGAAACGTTTTTATGTGACTATAATAAATTTTATGTCATACTAAGTTCAGAAGCCCATTTCCTGCTAATAGGCTTTTTATCTTGTCGCCCATAAAATTATTCTGAAAAGGAATTCTATAGTTTAATTAAGTATTCTATTTTTATTATTGTATTTGTATCAAAACAAAATTATTCTTAAATACATTAAAATTTGATAGGGTACATATGTATGTACATATGTACATATATATATAGCCTTGAATGTAGTAGTAGATTTTAAAATTATCGATTCATATCACCAAATACGATAAATCGATGTATGTACATATGTATTTTCTTATACTGTTGAAATTACCAACTTTTTCTGAAATATATGTATTTATTGTTAAAAAGTCTGTATCTCAAAAAAAAAATGTCTGCTTTTATTTAACAATTCCGCTAGCAAAAAAGGCGTATTTTTTCCCTCCAAGAAAGTCTTGTAAATATGCTTAGTATATAAAATCTTTATAATTATGTATTTATGAATACAATCCTACACATTAAAATTTGCACAACAGTATTTTTAAATTGCGTCTTTATGAAGTGAAAGCACTCTATATTATATATGTATGTACATCTAATATATGTATATATAATATGTACATAAAATCGACCTTCATTTTTGTCGGTAGTAAATACAAAGTTTTATTATCCGGTAACCATTTTCACGCTGTAAAATATCATGGCGAAACTGTTATACATGACCCAATAAAAGCTTCGTAATAGTTGAGAACTAGCCGACCCGCTAAATTACATAGTCAATCTTATTAGTCGACATTTATAATTATGGGGAACTTCCTAGTTAATTCGTTAAGATACAATACGCATAGACATTTACACATATATATGTATGTATAATATGTACATATTTTATTTCATAGTGCAAAGCAACTATCAAACAAAAAACGAGAAATGTGAAATTAAATATTGTATTGCACAGTGAAATCAACTATTTAAATGTGCATATGTATGTATGTATGTAAATGAAAAAGTCTCAATTTAATTTCAATATTTGACGGTAACAGGACATATTAAGGATATAAAACAAGATATTTTGAAGTTCGTGGTACAGAAAGTTTCGTTGTATGCCATGCAAAATGTTCTCCTGTCAACTCAATTTTATTTACTTTGAAATTCTGAAAACGTATAATGCTACTGTCAAAATGAGAATACGGTTTGAAACATTTTCTTGAGCTAAAAGAATCTCCGAGTAGTCTGTTTATTTTCAGTGTACTTTCATCTTGACGTTATGAAAAACAGAAGGTCTTTCATGTGCATAAGAGTACAGTATTATTTTATTACAGTTTCATATAATGACATTTTTCTCACTTACATATGCAGCTTGTATGCTGATTTATAAAAAAATAAACATTTTTTTTCTAATAAATTTTATTGAAAATTTCATTTCTTCATAGATTTTTTTCAAACTAAAATTCAATGTATACGAAAAACCATTCTGTTATATACTCTACATAGTTTTCCTAATAATATTGATGTGTTATTGATTTTTATAAAATTCAAATATTTAATATACAGTGTTATACAGTACTATCAAGTGTTAATAAAGTATACATTCATTTAATCTAGTTAAATATTATAGTACATGAAATGCATAGTTGATTATACACATAATAAAAATTCGTTGATTTTTATAATACATATATTAATTACATGATTCTAGAAAAAATAAAGTATTATTTACAATATGTACATAATTTGGATAATTAAAACTACACTGTATAAAAATGATTAAATATACATACATTTATACGAATATGTGTAAAAAAACAGAATGGTCTAAGCTGGGCTCGAAGCTTAGACGATTGTGTTTTAAAACTTGCGAATAATATTTTTATCTTACTAAAATATAAGGTATTTATAGCTTATAACTTACAAACATACATCGTGATCAGTGATATACATAGAATTTTATGTAATTTTCATAAGAATTTTCACTTGTGTATGATAATTTATCATACACATATGACTCTTGATACATTATATTTTCATTCACCAATTATATAAATTAATCAAACGTAAATATAAAATTAACTCATTCACATGATTACTATGGAATCAACATGTTTATTATTAATAATAACCTTAATACTACATATAATTACATACATATATAACTTTTATTATGGCTTACGTTTAACATAATTTAAATTTCATATGCATATATTATATATGATACATGTGAACTTATAACTTTAAATATTGCTCCTAAGCAAACTCAATATACATTTTTTGATAACATACATATTTATTTAAAAAAGAAAATCGAAAAGCTGCGGCACGTGCACAAAAGTCACCGATATATATTTTTTGCATTGTTAATCTAATTGTGCCATTATTTGATTTATTTTTTTACATACAATTACATACCATTTCGGGTCGTTTTTATTATTCTTTTAATTTGTCCATATGAAAAACCCATTAAAAAGTACAATTTTTAATGAAGGTCGAATAGATGGGCGCGTCTCTGGTTTATGTTTTGTTTCGTTCATTTCGTCCGACAGCGGCTTAGAGTCTGTGAAAACCGTTGTCGACCATTTCCCGGGTAACCGTTTCCCGTTTCCCAAATGTAAATTTTAATAATTGCGTTATAAAAGAATACCCTTCACGTTTTATTCGTACGATGATATAATTTCGGCTAGGGTGCTCTTATTCCGGTTACTTTTCAGCTGGACGGGCTAATACGATTTGACAAACTGTCAAAAATACTGAAATAAGCCTTCAGTATTAATAAAAACCAATTTCTATACTGTTCTGATTTTCGAATTCCATTAAGAGTCTTCAAATACCTCATCTAAAGTATTAAAAAAAAACTACAAAATTAGAATTGAATTACAATTTTCCGAACAAAACAAAAACTACTACCAAAAATGCTTTAACAAAAATCATACACACATACATACATAGATGGGACTTTGCACAATAAGGAATGCCGATTTTCAATTACGGATTTATCGATGCACTGCCTTATGGTTGTATATTTATGTATGTAATACTATAATGCTCACAATACTACATATCTATGTATATTTCATTTCAGCGTACTAATATTATTTATTTGATGAACGATGTTCTGGGGATTTTTTTAACTTTTTCAAAAATGTAAATAATGATTTCTTTGTATTTTATATACGCATGCAAGACGTATGTATGTATTTATATTTTAATATTGATATTTATTTATTTATTTACAGTTTTGAACCATTGTGGCATCACAGGAAGAACCTAATGGGCCACAATGGCCTACAATGTGTATAGCACAATAGAAAGAAAAATATATTAAATTTATATGTACATATGTATGTGTATGAATGTAATTACGTTTCCAAACGAATGCTTTAAGCTATATGGAAATATCTGATGAAAAATATAAGTATTCATTTCAGCAATACTACACAGGATCTAATAAAGAGCGTACTGAAATTTCAGGCAGGCGTCGAAATGCGCGCCTGAAAACGCGCGTAATCCAATTTTAATAATTCCACGTGGAAAAATGAAGTGTATTTCGATATGGAATATCTCGGATTCCAACGCTTCTATAAAGCCATGCACTCGACTGTATAATAATGTTGCATACTTGCGAAATTGACCTGAAAATCATATCTAGCAATCGGCAGATCAAAACGTAGAGGAGAACGTGACACCCGGCCATGTCGATCCGACCCACCGGTCTAAAAATAAATTTTATAGAAATTCGATAAGCCATCGAAACAATATTCTGAAATAAATTTCACGAATGCTGAAACGTGTTTACGAGCGTTCGCCGCAATAAACGTGTTCCGCTCATAGTTCACATATTGGAGCTGTTTGTCAAAATAATGGCCCGTGTGCGGTCTCCATAGCACTTACTAGAAGATCTCTCTGGCTTTTGTTGAAATTCAAACCGTACACTGTTTTGCAATTGAAAATAGTTCTAGATCAAAGTTAAATATACACATGTATGTCTATTTCGTATATGAACTCAATATGTTTACAGAGTGGCGCCATTTTTTCTCTCACGTCCATAAAATATTCATTGAATTCCAATAAAGAAGTGAAAATCGGTCATAGAATATTTTAATAAATAAAATTTACTACCTATAAACTATTTAATTTAAATGCCATACAGCAAACTCTGCATAAAATATTGAATTTAATATTTATGCATACTCTGCGTAAATATTAAATCCACATACTGACTGTATACGAAATGTGCGATTTAATATTAAATATTGCGCTTTCAAAATTGAATATTGCGGATTTTATATGACTTTGAATTGATTTGTAGAACAAAAGTAGAATATTATGACAAATAAAGAAATGGAAGGAGTCGAGGTTTATAATTACAATTATTATTTTTTGAAAATAATTTTCATTGAAATTAAAATTCTGCATAAAGAATTCAAGCCTCATGATGAAATGTATCTTTTTGAATATTTTTATACTATACATAATTATTTACTTAAAAAAATGGATTGCTGTAATAAATAATAAATTTAATATAAATACATACAAAGCCGTAGTGTTGGGGGGGGGGGGGGGGGTTGGTAATATCAGGGATTTTTTTTATATTTTAACGTAGTGATTAGGTCATTCGTGTTCGTCGACCACTGGTTTACTAGCACTGACCACATTTTGCATTCGCGCCAAAAATACCTCGTCGTTTGAATAAACCGTATACAACAACCAATAATGTCTCACGACCTATCGACCAATGATCTCTCTGTGCTGAGAGTACACGCTGTGTATGAATATTCGGCGGATCTATTCCGAGATTCATTCAGAGCTAGCTAGTCGACGGATCATGAACAGTAAATTACATCTACCACTACTCGCTGCGTATTTCATTTCGATCTCGGAAACCCCTCTACAAATTCACGCTACAATATGATTTTTAAAATGTTGACTATTATCTGAAATTTTTCTGTTTATGTTTATTTAAAATAAGCACTACAAATGACACTATTCTCCATTTTATTGAATTTATTGTTTCGTTCTAAATGTATTTTAATTTATTTGTTGCTCATATTGAATGAGAAAACTCAAAAATAATTTTTATGTTTTACTTAATGGATGTATTCAAAAATTGAGAAAAAAAATTAATAAATAAAGAATTGTGTGGGGAGGGGCTAGCGGCATGTTTGTCTCCGGGCGCAAGCTACCCTAGCTACGCCTCTGAATACATATACCTACATATGTATGTATGTACGTATATATTTATGCATTATTAAAAACAAAAACTTATTTTATGTTGAATGAATGCATATAAATAATATAAATGTAAATGTACAAATATTTTTATTCGTTTGTCTTTGTCTATATTTTTTAATCATTGTACAGTTGTTGCAATGTGTATTTCAGTTCCAAAAGTCGATATGAAAGACAATCGTTCTGCTACTTTTTTATTTTTTCGAATTATTTTATACCAAACATTATCCGTTAATTAAAGATTCGACAAGAGTATTCAAGCAAATGCAATCTCTATTTTTGAAACTAGATCAAGCATTTATTAATAAGTAGAGAATTTTCTTCAAGCAAGTTGTTCAAACGAAAATTGGTTCTACATACATATGTATATTGTAACTTTTAAGCTTTTGTGACTTTTTAAATAGACATTCAAGGCATTTGAGCTCAATTCCGTTTTTGAAAAATGCTATTTTTTTTTATTCCGTAGTAGGTTTAACGGTTTTGGGCTACCCTGGGATTAGAGACTGCGACTCGCAAAGGACGTTTATGAGTTTTATACGACATCTGTGCACGTGCCGTTGGCGTTGCCTGTGAACCTGGTGACCTTAGAGGGGGCACCTCGCGAATTGAGCGCAGGGGGCGGAGGCCCACAGCAGGCTCTCCTGAAGGCCCTCCGGAAGTGCTCGCTGAGGAATGCGTACAGCAGTGGATTGACGCAACTGCTGGTGTACGCGAGCACGTGGGCAGCGATCTGAGCAGCCACCGTCGCCTGGGTTATCTCGTACTTTCCCAGACTTTTCAGCACCAGAATCACCTTAAACAAAAAAAAAAAACGAATGTCATATTATAATTTTGTACTATTAATAACAAATGAATCTTATCGTATGTACATAATAATCAATTTTAGCGAATTTTGCAATATATTTATTTACAAAAACATTTCGAAAAATATTGAAAGCTTCATTTTTTTTACAAATCTTTTAATGGTTTTTTAAGTGCATACTAGATTTTGAGCGTTTGAACATCAACAAAACAATATGTTCTAATATGTACATATTTGAACGAGCTAAATATTTGCTTTTTTTGCAATGAAAGTGAAAGGGGATTTCTCTGTTTTGCGCTTATTCAAAAACAAAATGAGCAATATGGTAAAGTATGAAAACGGATAAGAGGCATACTTTTTCCTGAATTGTAATCGTAAGTGAAACGTAAATGAGGTATGTAAAAACGATGTACGTAGTAAAAAAAAGTTTTTTAAAAACATACCTCTTCTATAATTTGTATATAAAATTATTATTTTGAAAAAAAATACCAATAATTTTATTTTACCACCGCCATCTATGTTTAAAACTAAGAACTAGATAGGCGTCAGTCACTTTTCAAAAATACGTATTTCAAACGCGTCTTGCACGATATTTTTGCACCGTCGTAATGGTGGAGGATCCATTTACTTATATTGATGACCAAAATGAGCAATATGGCAAAGTATGAAAACGATCGGATGAGAGGCAAACTTTTTCCTGAATTGTAATCGTATGTGAAACGTAAAGGAGGTATGTACAAATTGAGTTAGGCGTATCATGGCGATGAATCATTTGTAACATTCTCGCGATAAATACAATACAATTGACAAATTTTAGGTAAAAGGTTAATAAATATTGTAGTATGTGCATGTTACAAATGAATCTCAAGGCTTATATAATACTAGTGTTGTGCCCGTTGAAATTTCAATGGGTGGTTTCGAAAACTCATTGATTGGAATAGGAATCGGGAATCGGAACTGACATAGAGATCGGGAATCGGAACTGAAATAGAAATCGGGAATTAAAACTTAAAGAGGAATCCGGAACTGGAACTGAAAGAGGAATCCGGAACCGAAACAAGAATCAAAATTGCAGTCGAAATCGATGTAATACCGCTTCATAATTCTAAAATATGTTTTTTTGAAATCTCCATACTTGTCGACGCACTCGCCACATACCCACAAACATACATCACGTCCGTTTTATATATAGATTATATAAAAGCGGGGTGGAATTGGACTATTTTACATCTGGACAAATTTTCCTCCATCGTAAAATTAATATTACTGATTTTAAACCTAAGTCACATAAGTTACTCCTTGTTTCATTGAAAGAATTGAGGTAATTGGTGAAAAAAGTCTTTGATTTACAGTTTGAATGGTTTTGAAATTTTTGTTAGTATAAAACACAGATAGATACGCGGCACGTGTTTTTTTTTTAGATAGCTTTGCACATGCAAAAAAAACGCTAGACGTACTCCGGCACGTTAAGGGTGAAAACACACTGAATGGTATTGGACGTCATGTGTCCTTGTGACCGTAGATAGTGGGTGTTTTCCAAACCGAATTCGGGTGTACTTGCACGTGCAGAATGCATGTTTGGTAGGTCGCACGTGTATGCCTATTCGTATGCAGACGACAAGTTTTTCCTACATTTCAAGAAAATTTCAAAGATATTTGTTCGATCAAAAAATTGTTTGCAAGAATCCTACTCAACAACATAATGGTCAAAGTCAAACATAACAGTATAATAAAGAAAAATGCTAAACTCATGCACGTATAATCTTGAAACCGGAAATTCGTACCCGGATAATGTATGCACGTATGTATGTATGTATGTACAAACAAATAGAAGTACATATGTATATGTATATATGTATGTATGTATTCATCAGAATTCTTCATACTGTTGAGCATTGAAAACGTTAATTTAAACAATGAGAGATTGACGCGTTATAACGACGTTAGAATCAATCTCGTCGCGTCAAAATTGAAGTCGGATTCTATTTTTCATCAAAGCTCGCATAAAACGAGAAATGAGAGACGTTTCGTATGCGATTAATCAGCTGTCCGTTCGCTCGTCGAAATATCGCAGGGTCAACGACGGTCTTAATTAAAACGCTCTTGTTAATTTTATTTTCGAATTCCTTCGGAAGGGGGTGGAAGAGGTGGGGGGAGGGGGTTTTGGATGGTGTGTTTTTGCACGATCGTTGATACGTATACGCCAAAAGCGACATCAAACGTACGAAACGAATCGTCTCCAAGCGACTGTCGAGCGTTTGAGAAATTCCCGGAATTGTTGCTTTATTTTCCACGCCTCGATGATTCGCACAAATATCGAAATTAAACTTAGACCGAGGGGTATCGTTTGTATTAATAACTACCTCATCGCGAATTAGCTGAGCGTAATGAAATGAGACTTATTTATATTATCTACGTAGATTCGAAACAATAAAGCTAATTAGATTTTCGGTTACTTTAGGATAGGAACTCTAAAACTGGCTCTTGAATCAAATATATAATACATATTTACAATCGTTATAAGGCAAATTTTATATTTAACTACATAAAAGTATAACGTGTTAATAAACAAGTTTGTATAGCACAGTAAAATTTTGTATATTAACATAAAAATGAAAAAGTTTGGAAAATTACGCATAGATGTCGGTATTAACTTTAATATCCAAATAAAATTATTATTATTTTAATATTTTTACTAAACATTTTGCTATTAATATTTCATTGAAAAATATATGTATGTATAGGTCGTACTTTTATAGGAATTCACGTTACAGATTAATTATACAGTTTGGTTTATTTTTCTTGACCTTTTTTATCATAAAATTTGTACATATATAGATACATACATATACATATATAACGATATCCTAATAATGATATTCGAGCACGTACGTGCGTTTTATGCTGCGTACGGACTAAACCAACGACGATTTTGGGCCAACTTTTTTAACCAGCAGGATACAAAACATCGAAATAAAAATTAAATTTAAAAATTGAAATTTAAATATCAAAATTAAGCTAAAGAGCGAGATTGAGCTAAAATTAGATCATCGTTGATGTTTTGAATTACGACGATACGCAACCAGAGAAATATTATAATTTCTCTGCTTACGAGCGAAAAATAATCTTGTTATTATTTCTTAAAAGTCGTGCTATGTATGTATCCTGCCGTCGATGATCGAAGTCGGTGATTTGTCAAAGGGTTTTATTTCTTTCGTCGAAATAAAATTAATAATCACACATTATGTCGATGATTTATTTCGACGAGAGAAACAATTGAAGACTAAAAAAATTTCAATTGATGTACCGACAACGCAACGGATTGGCGACAATCGTTGGATCACCCATACTAATGCATGATATATTCTCAGTAACTGTGCTTTACAGGGAAGTAAAAATAATGATTCTTTGATTTTTTTTCGATCTTAGTGCGTATCTTCGTAAGTTAAAACATCTTAAGTCGAGGATTTCCTGTATGTGATTGTTGATGATATAATTTTAGGTCGATCTCGAAAATTTATTTAAACTGTGTCTTAACTTTCAATATTTTATTTTAATTTTAATATAATGATTATAATTTTATTTTGATATTTGAATTTAATTTTAATATAATAATAATAGTTTTAATTTTGATATTTAATTTCAATTTTTAAATTTAATTTTTATTTCGATATTTTGTACGCTACTGGTTTAAAAAGTTGGCCCAGAGACCGTTCGTTGGTTTAGTTCGTACGCACCATTATACGCTTCTCATTGTGATAATACGATGCTATCGAATTTTCATTTATATGGTTATTTTTTTTATTTATTTTACAAGTGTATCCATTCTCTTGTATATTGAATGTATAGGGTTAATAACTAATAAAATTTCAATACAATTTTCTGAACAGTATTGAATTTTTCGATATTGAAATTAATTGTGTTATTTCGCCTTTATTTTCGCGCCATTGGTTCGGGTGGGTTTAACATCGATACTGCCGTCTAGTAGAATGTCGAGTTTCTTGTTTGAATATTTTCTCGCGTCATTTCCTCAACATTTGAACATTTTCGCGTATAATAATACCTAAACGCGAAAGCTCGCATAAAGGAAGCGTGACGCAAACGAGATCCGACCCCCCCGCCCCCCCGCTGGCCACCCCATATAAGGTTCTGAACCTTTTGTTTGCCGGCCATATTATTATGTGTATTGTGAAAACTTTGACACAATGCGAAAAATTGTGCGGAAATTGTGGAAATCAGTCAAAAAATTCAGGTTTCATTCGCGGGGACGAGCGGCGTCCCTTTGTTCGAAATTGTCGCTCGAGCGATAAACGAAACGCACCACCTTTTGTTCCGTTTCAAGAAACGAAATCCCACGCCTGTTTTTCAATTTATTTTTTATTTTTTTTCATTCATTGTTTTGTTTTCGTCATATCGACAAACGAACACTTCACTTGGCTAGACTCTAGAGCACGAATTTTTCCAGTGAAATGTCGACAAATTTATAAATAAAAGGGTGTTTTTGATGTGCGATATCAATTTACAATGCATCGAATAAATCATTTTTGACATTGGTGTCAATTTCAATTACATACGTGAAAATATGATTGGAAATATATAGCGCAAAGTACATACATATTTACGTATTATTTATTTATTTATTATTGATAAGCTATAGTAACATTACAGATATACTCCATGGCGTTACTAAAGCTAGGCATATATGTACATACATATGTATATATGTACATGAATAAACAAAAGATACAAAATAAAAATTAAATATCAAAATGTAATAAATGTAAACAAAAATAAAGAATAAAATAATTTAATGCACAAAAATAAAAGAAAAAATAAAATGAAATATGAACAATTAAATGTGAGAACACATTTACGATCTCAAATTAAACAATTCCTCAACCAGATCAGCATATTTTACATAGATTGAACAAATCCAAGCTAACAAAAATCTGGTTTCCCAACCAAGAGCTTGATGACCCCAGCAACAGGCGACGAACACGTCAAATTAGTACGTATTAAATATACTAATATTACAAATTGGTAATATTAGTAGGTATATGTACAATGTGTCTTATATGTGATTAATTTTTACAATATTACTAAGAAGCAAACGATTCATGGATTTTGATTGAATATAAATAAGACGAATCCATGTTTGAGTTAGTGTTTACCATTAAACATTTAATTACTTATTATCGGTAATTTTTTTAGTAAAATATTTGAGGATAACTGAACAAACGCTTAATAATACAGCTCCCTCGGATCTCTTCAGTTTTAATCTGATATATAGGTCAAATTTTGGTATTACCAATAAAATTTAGGCTAAATATTTTTTTAATATATGTACATATGTATGACTATTGAATAATCAATTGATTTGTGACTTGTAATAAATATTTTTGTAATAAAAATAACAGTAGCTTGAAGGCAAATTCAAATCACGATGGGATTAATTTTGTAAAATGAGCCTATCGAGGCTTATGATTTTTTCATATTATTTTATCTATTTTTTTGTCAAGTCATTATTATAAAAAAGTAAACCTTCATTAGGGTATATTTGCATATTTTTATAGCTACACTAACATTAGTTTTTACGTATTATCCAGGATATTGAGCGTATTAGGATTTAAAGGATATTTAAAGGCTCATTAAAATTGTAATAGGATTAATATTGTAAAAGAAGCTTATCAAGGCTTTGAATTTTTAAAGGTTGATTTATCTATGTTTAATTCGTCAAGTCATTATACATATGTATAACATAGTAAACCTTGATTAGGGGTTGCATACATATTTGCATATTTTTATAACTACATTAACATAAATTTGTGTCTATTATCCAGGGTAATAAGCGTTTTATCGTCATTGTTGTGAAATATCGATCTTGAAAAAATAATTAACTCACAACAAAGGGAAAGGCTAAAATCTTGATGAGGAAATTGTTTAATGTGTGTATGTGTATGCATAATATTATTATCTAAATGAAAATTATGATTGGGATAATTAAATAATTAGCTAAGCTTGTATAGCGTGTTCCGTAAAATATGTTCTCGTTAACGACGCACAATAGTGGAAACTTTAACCTAAAGTTCTATTCAAACTAGGCAAATTTGCAAATGTTGCGAATAATTAACCATACACAAAGGCATCTTTACCTTTTCATATTGCAAACAAAACTTTCCTTGTTTGAGACAAATTTCATGACTGTTCACTCTTTATGCAACAATTTGCTGAATGCTATTGTGGCGGTTCAAAGGAATTAAATAAGACAACTGATTAATTCAACAAAAATAATGTTATAATATTGTATTTATAAAAATAATAAAAAAAAATACAATTTTCACAATAAAAATTCCGTGCATCTATTAGACCGAACTATTTTAAATAAAATATACTTATAAGGCCGATTAAACTCTGCACAAGACGAATTAGTCCGACAGAATAAATACACAGTGCTTCTTAACCCGTGCAGAACAGGACAAAAGGACCGAGCCAAAGTGAAATAGGAATTTTCTGCTTTGTATTAAGCGTCGGCTATTTATTTTCACGGCACATTTACCCTAACCGTGTATACCACGTTGACAACAATAAAATTTTAAAGCCTTTTTTCGCGACCTTTTTTGGTCCTGTTTACGGAATCGTAAAAAATCCTGGTCCCCTTGTGCGACATTCAATACCTCTGATGCGAGTTTGATTATACTTACATATGTATACATGTGTAGGTTTGGACAGCTTGTCGCAAAATACTTATGTACCTTTAAAAAAATGTACATGAGTATTTTTTTTTTAACATGTATAATTGTAATGTTTCATGGAAGATTTATTATGTAGATACATTTTTACATGCATGTATACAAAATTTACCTTCTAAAAAAATCTCTTTTTTCATTTGCACCATTTAAATAAGAACGTATGTAGATTCGGTTTGAGTTTGATTTTGCTCGAAGCATTGAAATATAATATAACTGAAGTTCTTCGATGAAATACGCATTCGAAGATAATTAACATTTTTGATACTAACTACGAACCGTCTCGGTTTATAATTAAACTTTCGCTTAACAACAATATCTGAAAGACTCAATACAAAACACCTATCCACCTTAAAAGTTTGCCAAACAAAATGCAAATTGATCCATCTATCGCCGCATCCTTTGAAACTATGATAAATTATCGTACTTGTCATGCTTGTTTCGGAAATTATGCTGAAAAGACGTACTTCGTATACAAATTTGTATACGATCTCTACCTATACGTATATTATCGATGGCTACATTTTTTTCCTTTTCGTGGGCAAACACCATAATGAATCATTATTTTGTCGATACAGCACAATTATGATATTTTTAATCGAAAATTTGTTCTAAATTCCATGAAGGGATTCGACGTCATTTGATAATGCCAGCGCACAAACATTCCAATATCACTCGATATTATTACAAAAGCCCTATAGTGGGGCATCTGTTTATTTTGCGATACGCAATCAAATTACGATTTGGAAATCAATACCTTTAGTATAAATATTTTATTATGTAATATTAGCACATGCAGTACAATCTGCGAAATACACGATTTATATTTATGTACATATGTATATAGATACCAAAATATATTAAATATGAGGTTTGTTTTATATGGAAGTGAATTTTCCATAAACATTGTTAACGTTATTATTGTGCGCATAGTGGTTTTAAATCCTGTATGAGTGCATCTATGAATATTGTCGTCAAAACTTATTCAACTATAAATCAATGTACGATTTTATGCAATGAATTAAAAAAAATCTGATCATAAGTGATTTTATTGTTTTATAAAAAAAAATTCAAGTTAGCTCCTAATAAATTATACTAATATCAGAATTGGTTCATGTTGCATATGCAGATATACTGATTTACGTGTTTAATATGCAACATGTGCAAACTTTGTATTCATCTTCTATCCAACTTCGCCACACTCTCTTTGAGTTTTCAGCAGTCATCCATGTCAAGCGTTAAAAGAGATTTTGCTTCGTCTTCTTAATATAATAATTTCAGCAGTTCTTGTATCTTACATGTGTGTATAAACACATTATCATATATCTATGTACAGAAGAAGGACTTGGATAATTATTATTCCGTACGACGCGACGTGCTGGTCATAGTTGGAAACTAATCTCATATCTCATTAGTCGATTCTTTTTGAAAGGGCGCAAAAAAAAAACAACTCTCCAGATATATCAAAATCAGGTATTCCGTAACAGAAGTTCTGAAAGGGTTCGCATATCCAAACTTTGTTCATTGTTTCAGCGAACGAGACGAGAATAATTGTTGGGTTTTCCCCCTCGAAAAATCTGTATTTTAATTTTTTATTTACGGGCAAGCTTATCGCTAAGCGACCAACGATTACGCAGAGCGTTAATACGTATGTACATATACATATATGTACATATGTGTGTATACATCGTATGTTGGACAAACAAGATCAATTAATCCACTTAGGCTCAATCAAAACATCGTGCATTGAATCAAATGTCTCTAGTATATTGTATGTTGGGATTTAACTGTGACAGCTAAATACGAAAAACATTTTAATTATACCCTTGACAGCCGAAAATGAATGATCGAATTGTATGGCAGGCCTTTTGATTTTTAATATATGTACATACATACATATGTATATAGGTACGTAGTTACAATAGATGAAGTTCTGTGATCAGGCAAAAATTTTAACTCGAGATTTTGACTGATCAGAATCAATAACAGATCACGTTTTAATGATCTAAAAAAAATGTGTGTGTGTCTGTTTATTTTAGGGATTTTTTGAACACCGTTAGTCCTATCGAACTGAAACTTAGTATTTTAAGTTGACTGGAAATGGTGCCTCCCCCTATAGGTGTCCTCTTTTTTTTAAGTTTTTGAATTCAATTATTTCCCAAGCCGCTAACCAAATTAAACTGAAATTTTTTTACATGTAATAGAAATTATAAATTTTACACCTTAATATTTTTTGAATAATTTTACCTGAACCGGAAGTAGTACTTTTATCATAGAGAATCGAGATTTTTTATGTATTTCTCAGAAAACTTTTGGTTTATTGAACTAAAATTTCATATCTACAAGTATAAGCTAAATGCCAAGTTATATATAAAATTTCGTGAATACCCGTTAATTTCAAATCTAGAAATTTAAAATTAATACCAAGTTATGTATAAAATTTGATAAGCATCTGTCAACCGGAAGTAGCAGTTTACTCTTGTTTGATTATTCTTCCACTATTTTTTTCGACCCCTTAAACATGTGTGCTCTTCACAAAAAAATTCAAATATAATTCTTTAAATTAAATAAATTTAATTGGGACCACGATTCTTTCCACACCCCTGAATGTATCAAGCTGAAAAATCATATTTGTATTATGTATGTACTAACATAGAGCTGATAAGATTTTGGTCAGAATTTGTAAACCGGAAGTAGTATTTTTTTTAAAACAATATTTCATTATTTTATTTTGACCTTTTAAATTATTTTTATTCTCTTGATATTTAATTTGTATAATACTTGATTTTAAGTAATAAAAAAAATTCGAACAAAATCCGACAACCGTAAGTAGAACTTTCGTCTTGTGTAAGTTTCCCTACATTTGCGCTCAATTTGTATCGAAAATGTTCTCATAATCGGTATGTGTGAACGTGTAGATATATACTATGTTTAATTATCGAATTTTTTTTGTGACCTTCTTATATTTCTCAAATACATGGATAAAGTCATGGGTTGATCACATCCGATTTTTTTAATTATTCTACAGATGTATGTACTTATGAAGATAAGAATTATCAATAGATGAAAAGTTTGATATACATAATTGTATTCAATATTATATTGGTAATGCATAAATTTAATAATCAATGGCTAAGAGAACAATCTGTATAATATATATGATTTGGTCTACAAATTTGCATGTTTAATTATCAGTTAATATCCGTTGAAAAGTAATCGTTCGAATCGAAATTCATCCATGTTTAAATTAAATTTAGTGTAAAGTTGTATTCTATAATACCAACAACATACATATGTAAGTAATTAAAAATTTAAATAAAAATATTTTTCGTTTTGTTCAATTGAAATAAATGTATGTGGGTGTATTGTAAAATATTTTCTACTGGGAATTTGATATAATACAGCTTCGTCTGCCTTCAATTAAAAAATATATATATAATTCTGCGAAATTTTTTTATTTTCAAATTTTATAAAAAGGAAAATATCGTTATGTATGTATATATATATATATATATGTATGTACATATATACGCTATATTATACATACGTACATATACATATTATACTATTGTTTTTAATTTTTCACTTGTCAACTAACACATATAGAACAAAACATCACAACAACGCATAAAGGTCTATTCATATTAGCTCAGACCAGATCAGCTACTGCACGAAACCAGCAAGTACGGAAAGTATTGTATTCTTTGGTAAACTCTTGGTAAATTCACGCATGAATATGAATATTCATTTATACTAGAAAAGCTCAAGCTGACAACTGCAGTACGAAAATATTATTTAGTATCTCACTCATACATGACGTGACGTCATAGTGGTGAGTGCACCCGTACTTACGAAGGTAATGTCATGCGCATATGAATATTTTCGGAAATGTCTTATTATGAACGTGTCGAAAACGGGCGGTGAATAGAAGTAGTCTTTTCCATGCAGTGTTGAGTTGATGTGCAGTGCTGTGTAATGTAAATGCACCTTAATACATATGAACAATTGAATGTAGTTTTCAGATCACATGATTTGTATATATGTACATACATATGTATAATCGCGTATAAGCATTTATGCACATACACACATTCCATATCAATCTCAATTTCGAGTTTAATTAAGTTTGGCACTTAAGCTTCCTAAAATCTCTTCTGATTTACTAACACAACCATACACACACTGAAACATCAGATACCCTAAGTATGCTCCCCGAGTTTAGCGAAACAATGATATTGTTTCAAAGTGTGTTACAAACTGAAAAGCTTGACTAAAGTATCGAATAAGTGACAAGAACACATGTGTATGTATGTATGTATGTATGTATGTAGCTCATGAACATTGGACAACTCTACTCTTTAATGTGCTGTTCGCAATCCATTTATCATACGCATACGTAAATAACTCACATAACAAAGACAAAGTTACGTTAGAAAAATTACTGGAATTCCGGCGGAAAATTGTAGACTGAACACAAAAAAGAAAAATTGAAATTTTCCTTTGGAATTGTTCCCCATACCCCGCACAACATCATGAATGCTCGAATAAATCAAACACCCTGCGCATAAGCAATTATTAAAATCACATTTGCTGGCTCTCCCCCTCGTATAAATTGAATATAATTAAATAAATCATTGCCGCTAATACGTCTACTAAATAAATCGTTAGCGTGAGGATTAATAATTTTCATCGACGTGGAAATTCAATCAAACACGGTTTTCATGACCAATCCACAACTGTTAGCTTTGCATTAATTTAAACGAAACATAAACACCTTGCTTTTTACAAGGCTTTTTTATTATACCAACTTGATAATGCTTACTTTGCTGTCAATTATACACGGTCGATGATATTTACCAATTTGTAATCGTATATATATATATATATATATATATATATATATATATATATATATATATATATATATATATACATATATATATATATATATATATATATATATATATATATATATATATATATATATATATATATATATATATATATATATATATATATATATATATATATATATATATATATATATATATATATGATATTATTTTTTAATTATATTATAACGTCTGTAGGTACATTTGTATAATATTTCCGCAAAATTAATTTAATTATAATGATCGTAACTTTTTGAAAATATTTTACTTCACGTAAAACGATACGCATGCACATGGAATTGAAACATAATAAATTACTATTACATACATTTTATTATACAAATGTTAACTCAAAACTTTATTTTTGTACCGAGGTATTACATCGGTATTGATTAGTTTTATACATGTTGTATTATTTGCGTGAGTTATGTAAGTCCTTATTGCATGACTACTGTAATATTGTTTTATTTTATGACATTAGAAAAAAATCTATACTTTAAAATTTAACTGTTGTTGCATTGTATTTATATTACGAATATATTTTTCTGTGAAGAATAAAAAATTTGAATTGCTGCAATTTATATTTTCTAATCGAAGAAATGAAACGGAAAATTTACAATTCAAATGAAAAAACAAAAAAATATGACATCCATGTTGTGTAAAATAAAGTGTGACTTTTAAAGAATAAAGGTATCTGAAAAGCATTTTTAATTATTCAATATTTGCTGGAAAATGTGTCTTGCTGTTGTTTCTGAATTTCATGATTCTTCTCTACATAATATTTAAAGTTTAATTAAGATTTTTTTCGATAAACAGAAACCTTTTAAAAGATATCCTATTATTTGCTCTACATTGTAAATGACATAAAGTTTTAATTAGGATTGCGTAATATGAACCATATATTGTATATTCCAAACTAATATAGCCTTATATTGTTGGCTCTTGAATAAATTTCGTTGATATGTGCGAATTAATTCATTATTTAGTTTGGAAAATTGTCCAATTTAATTTTTGCTAACGCATGGAATGCAAATAAACTGTTTCGTCATTTTATTGTGGCCCAAAGTCCATTAATTCTCACATGCGACTATAATTTTCAGACTTATGTTTAAACGTATTTTTTTTTGTCCGAACGACCTCTCCAATCAACCTTCACAATATGTACCATTGTACGATGTGCCGTGAATAATTTTCTATTGTGTAATATTTACGTTCAGCTGTATTTATTAACTGAATTACGACTTCTGAATAGTAGATTCGTTAAAATTAGTCGTGAAATATATCATTTGTTATTATTAAAGACTGTGAAATATGATTAAAAAAATGAATAAAGTGTGAAAACTGAAACGTTTCAAAATGTCAGGAGCTTATCCATGACCTTACGAATTCGCAGTGGGTACCTGGGTGTTGAAAGGTTGGTAAAATAACCTATTGAATTTTTTTAGACCCGAAGTGAATTGGAGAATTCTTTCATTATTTTTTTTTCATTCGGTCTACCTATTCATTTGATATTTTACTTTTTTATTTTATACTATTCTTTGGCTTCATTTCGAGTGTAAGTTTCGAGTTACGTTGCTATGTGAGAAATGATAGCGCGCATTGTAACATTCTCTTTCATAAAAGCACTTTTTAATAAATCACTATGGTTACGAAAAATATGTTACGTCATAGTCTTTTATATGTAAATATTAAATTATGAATAAAAATTCTTTCAGACACAAACTCAAACAAAATTGACAGCTATAAGTGAAGAAAACTTTCAAAAGTTTGAATCCAATTATAAAAACAAAATGAAAATACGTAAAAAAAAATACCGCCAATGTTAAAACGTACTTACTTTTATATTCATAATTACTCAAACCAATGTTTAAAACATCATTTTTTAATATACAACAAAATTTACCTTCTGAAATATATATAAGTACGATTCATTTTTGCAGAAATTAAAATATCTGAGTTGTCGCTTTGCAAAGATTAATTTATTCCATCTATTTGTGCATGTATGTACATATATGTTACAGTTGAAGTCTATCTTCCAGTTGTAATAAATTTTGACTATTCGGAATATATTCTATCTAACCTGGTAACAACTACCGTTATACATGTGTAGTTCAAGTGTATTTTCAGTTGTAATTTATTTTGACTAGTTGGAATATATTCCATCTAATCCACATAAGTTGATTCATATGAAGAATTACATTCTAACTGGTCAAAATATATTACAACTGAAAATACAGTTCAACTAAAGGTTGGTAACAGGTAAGACGGAGAGGTTAGGTTTTCGTGTAAACTTCACTCGACTAGTATGTAAATTGAGTTGGAAAGTCACATTTTTGTTTTAAACACATTCTTAGAGTTATTGTTATACACTCGTATATCGTAATATCATAATTATTAAGAGGGCTGTACACCTGAAATCTTAATTTTGTTGCCGTTCCTTTCTTCGATATATATATTGAATGAATGTACATATATATTGAGTGAATGCGACAGTTGCACTTCCACCAGATAATACGTATTTTAAATCGACAAAATCGAGGTTTCGTATTCTCCTATTTTCTCCTCCAAATCTGGACCAATTTTAAAAAAAATTTCATCATCGGTATGAGAAAGATATTTTCTGTGCAACTATTGGCGTATTTTTTTTAAATCAACCGTTAAATAAGCACGCTGGACTCTTTTCGTGGGTGTAAAAAAGAGGCGATTTTATAGATGTTTGGCGGCTCCTAACTTCTATAAAAAATAATTAATCAAAAAAATAAAACGATAGATGCACCCCAATGGTGGATATCCATAGCATATTAAAAAATAATTTCTCTGGTGCCATAATTGAAGAAAGGAGAAGTATAGTACGTTTGTATGGACAAGGCGCTGGTGTCCAGCCCTCTTAATGGAGTTTCATACATTTTTTTACACTACTTTGCAATAGTAGAATGATTACAAGTCGACCTTCAATTACATTGACTGTCATTTTTGATCTATTTAATGTATTAAAGAGGGATGATTTGGTAAATTAAGACGTGAATTTTTTTCGTGTCGCGGCAATATTGTATATATGTACGGGTCTACCTCACGGGACCGAAAACGCAAATATTTCTGAAGGCAAAGATCGAAAATCGAAAGATCTTAAGTCGAAAGATCAAAAAAAAAAGGGTGCATGGTAAACGGTACTATGTATATATAATATATATGAGTGGCATGCTGTGAAATTATCTCTCTTTTTGTCATACAGCCTTGTTTAATGTGCGCGCGCGGAATACGGGAGGAAAAGCCTGTTCCTCTTGTTCCTGTTGTATGATGCTCGCGCAAATTAAGTGAGGATGTACGACGGGGGGAGAGAGACTTTTACCGCACTCCACTGATATGTATACTAACCGTTTTTCATATGTATGCATGGTAAACGAACATTTTCAACTTTTTAACATTCGGTACGGTGACGGTGACCCACATATGTATATATATATATATATATATATATATATATATATATATATATATATATATATATATATATATATATATATATATATATATATATATTTATATATATATATATATATATATATATATATATGAATAGTTTACATCAAAATGTGAAGGCATAAAATACAAATGGGAAATATTACATACAATTTACGAGATGTCTTCACTGACGTATAAATTTCTGCTACGATTTTTTCATAATGCATATATTTTTGCCCGCGGCATGTTTACTCGGCCAAGCCAAGATCGATTGTCCACAAATATAAAATGTCATTTTATTATTTCGGCTGTGGACACTTTTTTAACAGAGTTTTGTTTGCGTAGGGACAGGGACGCACCCTTGCCCACTGTCCATCGATCGGGTGCAGAAAAGCGTCGTTTTCACTGTTTACCGGATCGCTTCGTTTTTTCGGAATCGCTCTAATTGGGCCAATCGATTTACCGACCCCTACGTCCGGTTCCGGTCGTAAAGCACTTATGCCAAATTGACCAACGTTTCATACGCACCAATTCTGCCACCATATTTACAAATTATGTCAAAACCTCCCCGATGATCGTACATTCGTATTTGTAATGTTCTGAATTATAACACGTCTCTTAAATTCGCAATCGCAAGTCGACGATTCTAAGACGAGAGACTTTCTGCGCGGAAAACCAAAAGGCCGAGTAGGCGAAATCACTAAATGTGCGGCATAATTTTACACCAGGCATGTTTAACCTTTTTGGAACACTGGGCCGCAAAATATGTAGTTTTCTTTGAGATATCCTGATATTAATTTAACAATGGTGGGGGGATCGCGGGGTGACTCCCACATTATAGATACTTTTTAATATTATTATTGTGTGTTTGTACACTTTTAAAATGCATATTATGTACGTATATCCCTCATTCAATATGCTAAACAATAAAATAAGCTCTGCAGATGCGTAAGAACGTACATACATACATATGTACATCACATTTGTAATGTCGCTTATTTTTAATACAAGTTCCGTAAATTCTCTTGTCTTTTAGGACAAACAATTTTAAAACATTGAATGTTTCTATACAACCAGTTTTATATTGTTTGCGAAATAAAAATATTAAATTATACTTTATATACATATGTTATTCTCATCCAAAAATTCAATTCAATTCAAATTAAAGCAATTGATATGTCCAAGAATTTTAGACGTGTTTATACATTTACTACATATATCTACTGTTGTCAGAATGTACTACACTTACTACATGTAAAATGATATGAACGTACACATTGCAGAGAATAACATAATATTGAATTTAGCCCTTGCAAATTGGTGTACCTCTATTGATGGATAGCAAATTGGTGTGCCTCATCAATAGAGGCACACCAATTTGCAATCCATCAATAGAGGTACATCAATTTGCAAGGGCTAAAATCAATAAATTGCACATGCGTTCTGCGAATATAATATTCAAAATACTGAGAAGTGAATGTTGAGTAAAAATTTCGATTTAATTAATTGACGATTCTTCAAAAACTGGTCTACCCTTAAATTTCTTAAAACAATGCTTTCGTTTATTTTATGAAGACTTTTGTCACTCTGTGGCAATGCTAACAAACATCGTATAATTCATATGTACATATGTATTTTTTTAAATATAATTATTTGTGTATGGCTAATGCTCTGGGGAAAATTTATCATGTCATTAATAATAATAAATAATGATGTTTTTATTGTTAATAAAATATCGTGCTACTATCTACATACATATTCATGCATGAATAACATGTAACGTGTGATTTGGGCGAATGAATATTTGTAAATTTATTTGTTACTAGTGAATAGCCCGATGAAATATCATCGCATGGGTATAAAATTATAATATACCCGTATAAAACTAAAAAAAAATCCAGAACCGGAACCGTTATTTTCGTAGACTCTCATAGATAGTTTTCAATTCTTTATTTGTAATAATTTTCAATTCTTAAAGTTAACGTTAACAAAATGTAATATTTTCCGATTATACACAAACGGTCATTGACCTCGTAACGTTGAATATTATTATTACACATAACAAATTACGTGCATAAACATATGATGTGTATTTACAACACGTATTCTGGGCGAGGATATGGCATGCGACGCGAGCTCGTGAGGGCCATTGCGTTTGGATCGGAGGGTCCGAGGTTCGATTCCCGGCGCCCGCGGTGAATGAAATCAATTTTTTTCTCGAATATCGTCAAAATATAAATAATTTAAATTATAATTATAATTTAATTGAAAATAAATACATAAAGAAATGGTTCAAAACCTCGCTAAATGAAATTATTAAAATTACGTATTTTTATATGGTGAGAAGGAATATTTCAATTAATGTTTAAATAAAAAAGACGAAATGAAAAATTGGATTTGGCGTGATGTCCGAGACCATTAGCTCAATTTAGACCCATATTCAGGCTATTTGGGGTGATCGGTTCGAGTCGCGACAAAGTCGTCTCGTCGAAAAATGAATTAATCGATTTTTATCGATTCGTTCATTATGTTTGGCGAGAGTTAGGACACACACACACACACACACAGATTACCGTCTTTATATATATGATATGCATTCGCTTCTAATCGAGGGTTCTTAATTTTTTTATGGTCTACGGACCCCTTCATAATCAGAAAAGGTAGCTACTAAAAGGGTTCGTTCCCTGTCTCTCCCCTCTAAGAATTTAATTAAAGTTTAGAAAATTGCACAGCAAACGATTTATTTTTCAAATTAAAGAATTTTTGTAATATATTCAAGTGCTATGATGTTTGTCAGTCTGCGACTTTGTTTTAAATTAATCAAAATTCAAATTTGATATTTGGTTACCAGTTTTTTTTTATGGAAAAAAGTCACTCTTGAAATTTATGAATTTTCTCCGAAAATGTATATTGTATCGAATTAAAATAGAAAATTTGTACGCTTCAAATAAATATAATATTCAAAATAAATTTGGCACAGATTCGCCAAATGAAAGTATATACACTTTGCAATCCCATTTTCTTTTATTATTGTTTTCAGTCTTTTAATTGTTTCATATATGAACAAAAAATTAAATTATAACTTTGAAATCAAAGTTATGTTAACAAATAATTTTGATGAATTCGGAAGTTTCATTAAACATCAATTAAAAAAATCATCTTAAATTTTCCCTGTGAATGGTCTCTCAGATTTGATTAGGTTTTGGTAAAAATCCACCCACCGGATATATGTGAATAGAATCACATTTAAAAACAATCTTTGATTTTTTTTCCTCTGTTTAAGTCGTAAGAAACTCACAAAATTACGCAAAAAAAGAATTTGATTTTGATACTCTTTATATTCTTCAACATACATACATATGTATATGTACATCATGTATGTATAAAAGGAACATCATTTGCAACATTTTCCTTGTATGTACTTATATTTATTTATTCATATATTTACAATTATCTCACAGTAACATTGCATAGTTGCTCAGTCTAAGCAGAAAAAATGATATATGAAAAGAAATACAATATTGAAAACATTTACGATCTGAAATAAAACAATAATTACATGAGCATATTTTAGATTAAAAAATCCAAACTGACAGAAATCTGGTTTTGGAGTATTACGCCCCTTGCCACAGTTGACCAATCCATCAAACGGGTACGTGCCATAGGAGAAGAGAACAAGCTGCGGAATCTAATGTACCTAAGTTAGTTGGGAACATTGAAGCTCAATTCTGCGAGTATTCCAGGATTGCTCACCAAACCATTGAATAACTTGTAAAAATGTTTTCCAAAATATATACGTCAACACTCAAGGGATCTATAACCTAGTGATCTAAGTAAGTAGGTACTAGGATAGAGCCAAGGATAGCGACCGTATATTATCATACATCTGAGAAACCTCCTCTGCGTGTATTTTAGTTTTTCAATAAGTTATATAATATTATGCCCTCGAAATTTTTTCATGAATTTTGGAATTCAACCTTTTTTATGTTCATAAATACATAGATTTTGTACGTCAAAGTTTTATTTCAACCACGAAAAAACTTGTAATTGAATATAAACTGTACAATATGAAAGAAAAGCGTTTACGACCCAAAGCTACCGAATCGAAATCCAACCAAGATGGCGGACGGCCATCGTAAATTATTGTTGATATTTCAAAATTAATGTATATACATATTTATAGCAGATAATGTCGCTGAAAGGTCTGCCACACGTGTATCTGCAACCGCCTGTTTACGTAAATTCAATATGAATGGCGAATAGCGTTTTCAAACTTTATCAATTTGGTCGAGTCGTCTGATTTGCCAGATATACCTACATATACCTATACATACACATCCTTACAAAAAGGTTTACTGTAATTTTAAGATAATTTACTGTTCTGTTCACACACTGTTTCAATTTAATTAAGCCGTACAAAATATAGTGTATAGTTTAAATATCATATTAAATATTATATATGTACACAGGAGCGGCTCAAAGGTGTAGCAGACTAGGCATATGCCTAGGTACGCCATAGACAAGGGGCGCCGCGAGGCAACCTCATTTTTTATATATAATTAAAAAAAATTGGCTTTCTTTGAACTTAAAAAGCATTTTATATTCAACAACATTTTTCTATTAAGTAACAATACTGACTATAAAATATTATGTTTTAAAAGGAACGCAAGAACGATTCACGAATAAAACTTACAAATGGTTACTTGGAAATTTATTGTAATAAAATATGCTGAAACGTGACGTCAAACGAAATATTGGAAGTATTGAATATTGAAAATTTGTAATCAATTCTTCCATATCGATTTTTTTTTTGATTTTTAAATGCTTTTTATTATTACTAAATTATGTTCACAAAGCATCTTATATATATTTTAATAGCTACTGATCTACTGATCATTTTCTATTTTACAATTTTATTTATTTTTGTTATTAATTTAAGTATTATATTATTCTAATGTTAATGTACAGCGTAATAGGAAAAAAAGCTCAAAAACCTATGTACATATTTACAATTCTTATAAATGCTTATAATACATTTTATACAGAAGACTAAACTAAAGACTAAAGACTCAAAAATTCTAAAATTATTTAACTAAAGACTCTCCAAAGTCGACGATCTAAAGCAGATTGTGTTCTGTGTTCTGTGTTTATACCTGAAGGGTATAGAAATTTTGTTGTAATCAGTTACTCACCCAGACTCTTTACGTACGGTTATAAGTGATTCTGTCATATAATCCAGAGCATCTTAACCTGTGTGCCGCGGCAGTGTATAAGCGTATAGCACCATATAGATCTACGCGTGCGAACGAGATGCGTGAAAAAGTTGCGATGCTCTGATATATGTACTGGTTAGTTTGTAAGTAATGTCTGTGACTAACGGAATATTATTTCCATATAGATTGATTACAAATTTTGCAACAGCAAAAGCCAGAAAAACTTTTATTTGAAAAATTTTTGAATATTTTATTCTTATGTTTATTATTGCGTAAATATTATTATATTATATTACATATTATATTGTAAAAATTTTAAATTCAATATAAAATGTAAAGAAAGATAGTTTCCACATTTAATGTTATGTATTTTTAAAAATATGTTCCACAATAACATGTTCCTTTTGCAAATTTTATTTTATTCATTTTTATTATTATAAAATATATATATTGAACATAAAATGTGCGTATTTTTAATGAAATTTGTTTATTTAATTTTGTTTTTTTCTTAATATATTTTTCTTCAACTTGCACATTTTATAAAATTTATTGTTTAAAAAAGGGAGGTAGGCGCTGAAAACCAATCTGCCTACGGGCGTCGTATAATCTCGATCCGGCCCTTTATGTACATATTATGTAGAATGGGTTTTGTTTAACTGTCAAACCATCTTATTCTATATGATCTTCAACGAGAAGATTGTTTGCTTATTTAAATAAGAACAGATTATCCCAATATATTTTCATATATGTACATACATATGTATTTTCAATGTTATACATATACTCGTATGTGTGTGTACGTTCATTTGTACAAGAAATATTTTATAATTGGAAGAAAAATACTTTTGAGTTCTTCAATATCAACAAAACAATCTTTCAATATCAACTTATTTGTACGTATGAATATATGTATATGTATATGTATAGCATAAGACGTCATTATTTTACAATAAAAGAAAAACATATATAACGTTTAATGATCGCTCGTTGAAAACATCTCAAAATTCGGCGAATTTCCCTCTCATTTATGTATATACCTACGTAAATATAAAAAGTATTTGCATATACGAGAAAGGATACGTCAACGAAAAAAAGATGCGTATTTTTGAGAGATTTTGGAATCGGGTCCGCTTTCTTTCCGAGGACGTCTCGGGAGACTAATAAGCCCAATTTATGCAAGAGCACAGTTGGAGGCATTTTAAAACATGTTTTTCCCCACAAGCGCGAAAACGATCGAATTGGAAAAATGTGCGTTATTGTGAAATTGAGGGCTTTCCACAAAAATTCGATGAAATTGCATATAGTCGGGATGTATGTATGTATTTACATAGTTAAACATTTTCATCGACGCGTTTAAAATTAAAAAACGTCACATTTATACATTCATGCAAAAACATCCTTTCTTTTACATTCTATAGATTTTACATAACTATCGAAATAGTCTATTGGTTAAACATTGTATGTTGAGTAGAAAAATATATTTTTTTAATGATTTTCGATAACGATAATAAAAATGTGCTTGTGTTGTGCCCGTTATGCTTGTGTTGTACCCGTTGATAGTGTAGCTCGTAAATAGTGTTGTGCCCTTTGATATTTCAACGGGTGGTTTCGGAAAAGGAATTGATACAGGAATTAAAATAATGTTATATGACATCGCAATTGTAATATGACATCAATTCTGTAAATTTTTAGTCATGTCTATCACTTAGAAATTAGACATATCATAGAATAGTGTTTTTACCCGGCTTCGCTCGGTGTTTGTAATATAAACCGCTTAAGCATGGCCAAACTAATAAAAAAAAAATTATTAAAATTATTTGAATATTCATTTGTTTTTTTATTGAATTGAACGTCGGGAATTTTACGAACCAACCAAACAAACATACATACAAAGTCTCTTTCGAAATTACATATTAGATTATACACCCGGAAAGAGTTTTATACTCTTCCCGGGTGTAATTGTTTCAAATCCCAGAAACTTTTAAGTTTTATATAGACACTTTATAGTCGAGTAAATATTGGAACAATTTTCCGATCAATTACACACATCACTCATCTACGAAAAAAACTGTAATGCACGTCAAAATATTCTAGTGTTTAGTTTTTTCATACGAATAGACGCTTCAAGGTGGACTATTTTCGAAATACGAAATTGTAAAATCATAATGGCGAACAGACAACGCATCGATTAAAATTAGTTTATATATAATGTGGTTTCATTTTCCAGTTTAAAATTTCACTAAATTATACGTGTTATCTATGTAGTATCAATCTTATTTCGGATGAGCGATATTATGATGGAGCACTTCCTTCCCAAGTTTGCGATCAACGTTCATTCGCAGCGCTGAGCTTTCGAAAGCCCTTGCGCTAGGAGTAAGTTGATAAATCAAAAGCACCGTCTAGGTAATTTATCAGTTTTTATCTATTGCGGCTTTCAACATAAAGCCCAAAACACAAACTAGATTGCGTACGTACTTAAGCGGTTTGTGTTTTTTTTTTCTCCGTTGAAAACCTTATCTGCAATCTCGCAGAATCGCAGTGTAACCTGTTCAAGGACTGGCATACGTAATGTAATCATTCTTTGTCTACGTGAGAAAGAAAAAGTCGGCATACTGTATACATAAACATAAGTATCATCATTTACTGAGGATACATCCGTTTTTTCATATGATTTATTTTGACGACAGATAAGTGAAGAGTGTGAGCTTTTTATACATCGACATGACGCCTACCAGATGCTGGTAAATGGGCGTTTTTGAAACCAAAACTTCCTGTCTTCTCTTAGCATCATTATGCTCTGTATTGTATAATTTACATTAAACAGATCGATCATCATTATTTAACTAGAAATATCTGAACAGGAGACGGGATATGTTTATAAAACTCCAAACAAAAGAAATTTTTGTTTTGGTTTACACAATTCAAATTAAAAGAGGAACATTGTTTAATTAATTTTTATTTATAGATTCAATAGCTGAAATGTTTGGATTATGATTTAAAATATTATTATATAGAATATGAGTTAATTTATAATTATATAATTAATTTTAAATTGGGCGAAAAGATGTTATTTCTAATTAATTCTAGCCACATATGTACATATGTACATATATATATATATATATATATATATATATATATATATATATATATATATATATATATATATATTTATATATATATATATATATATATATATATATATATATATATATATATATATACACATATATATCGATTTAAATCTAAAATTCACGTTTTCCGATTCGATCTAATATACACATACTGGTTGAGACTGTTCACGGTACACGTTTGATAGCTAATTTAGGAGAGCTATATATATATATATATATATATATATATATATATATATATATATATATATATATATATATATATATATATATATATATATATATATATATATATATATATATATATATATCATCATCATCATTTACAGCCATTCGCCATCCACTGCTGGATGAAGGCCTCTCCAACACGCTTCCACTCGTCTCTGTTTTGCGCAACACTCATCCATCTCATTCCGCACATTTTCCTAATTTCGTTCACCCATCTTCCTTGCGGTCTTCCTTTTACTCTTTTGCCTTCTCTCGGGTACCATTCAAGCACTTCTTTTGTCCACCTTTCGTCCATCCTCCTAGCTACGTGACCCGCCCATTGCCATTTCAATCTCTTCACTCTATCCACTATGTCCACTACCCTTGTCATATTTCTCACCCACGTGTTCCGCTTCCTGTCTTTCCTCGTTATGCCAAGCATACAGCGTTCCATACTTCTTTGAGTGCATTGGATTTTATTTTGCATCTTGGCGTTCAGTGTCCAAGTTTCACATCCATACGTCATCACTGGCAAAACGCATTGATCAAAGATCCTTTTCTTCAGGCAGAGTGGCATTTTTGATTTAAAAACAGCATTCATCCGTCCAAATGCACTCCACCCCAATTTCATACGTCTCTTTATCTCTTCATTTTTACTACCAGACATGTCAATTATTTGACCTAAATATAAATAATTATTTACTACTTCTACTGGTTTATCATCTAAGGGGATGCTATCAGGCATGCAATAACTATTGAACATTAGTTTAGTCTTATCTACGTTAATTTTTAATCCTACTTTTCTACTTTCCCTGTCCAGCTGTGTTAGTCTGATAAGTAGGTCAGCTGAATCACGAGCTACTAAAACTATATCGTCTGCGAACCGAAGGTGACTCAAAAAGCGACCATTGATGCTTACTCCGGCTGTATCCCAATCCAATTTCCTGAAAACTCCCTCAAGCACCGCATTGAATAACTTGGGCGAGATTGTATCTCCTTGTCTTACTCCTTTTCCTATGCTAAATCTATCTGTACCTGAAAAAATTTTAACTGAAGCTGTGGCATTCTTATATATTGTAGCTAACAGTCCCACATAGGGTTCCGGCACTCCCTGTGTTTTTAGAGCGTTAAGTACTGCATTATGACTAACTGTATCGAAGGCTTTCTCATAATCGACGAAACCTAGGCACAGTGGCCGTTGATATTCGTTGGCGCGCTCGATTAGTTCGCCAACTACTTGGAGGTGGTCCATTGTGCTGAAATTTGCCCTAAACCCTGCCTGCTCTATAGGTTGGTTCTCGTCGAGGATATTCTTCAGCCTTTCTGTAATAACCTTCGTGAAGAGCTTGTAGACCGCTGAAAGTAGACTAATGGGTCGGTAGTTCTTGATATCGCTTTTGTCGCCTTTTTTGTGTATTAAAATGATAGTTGCGTTATTCCATCCTTCTGGTATAGCTTGGTTCTGGATGCATTTGCTGAAAAGCCTAGCTAAGATATTAATTAGGGGGGGGCCGCCACATTTTAGTAAGTCGATGGGAATATTATCTTCCCCTGGGGTTTTACCATTCTTTGCAGTTTTTAGCGCGGCCTCTACTTCGCTAGGCAATACTGCAGGAACCCTTTGGCCGTGTGTCGATTCCAGAGTGGGGAATTGGCCGTTGTCGTTCTCGTATAGTTTTGCATAGAACGTGTAAACTCTGTCTATGATTTCTTCTCTATTCCTAATTATTACTCCGCTCTCTGATCTGATTGCGATCATTTGGTTTTTGCCTAAGAAAAGATCCTGTTTGCACTTTTTCAGGCTACGGTTATTCTTAATGGTATTTTCTATTAGCTTGCTGTTAAAATCCCTGACATCCCTGACTATTCTCTTCTTAATTTCCTTATTTACTAGATTGTATTCTTGCTTATTATTATCCCTATCTAAATTCCTTTTATGCTTAATTAGGTTTTTTGTTTCCGCTGAAATTTTGCTTAATTTAATCTGTTTCCTGAAACCACCTAATTTCTTACCTGTTGAGGTTAGAACCGAACTAATTACAGTGTTCAATTCCTCGATGTCTGCTTCTGGGTTTAATTTCCCGTATCGATTTCCAAGTTCGAGTTCGAATTCCTTTTTCCTAGACCTTAGTTGAGCGAAATCTGGAGAGTTACTGCATCCTTTTATTAATTTCCTACGTTCGCAATTTATATTAATGGCCATCTTGGCACGGACTAATCTGTGATCGCTGCCTATATCTACTTTACTTAAAACACTAACGTCTTTAACGGAGTGCAGGGCATTTGTTAGGATGAAATCGATCTCGTTTCTGTCTCCTTTAGGACTCTCCCAAGTCCACTTATTGTTTGTGTTTTTCCTGAAAAATGAGTTAGTGATGAAGAGCCTGTTGTGTTCTGCGAATTCTATGAGGCGATCGCCTCTGTCGTTTCTTTGGCCGGTACCAAAATTGCCTACTGCTCTTTCTGTGTTTGCCTTTTGTCCTATTTTTGCGTTAAAGTCGCCCATGATTATTTTAAAGTGGTGGCGGCTATTATCGTATGCGCCCTGTAGTTTTTCGTAGAAGTCTTCTATTTCCTCGTCTGGGTGGCTAGATGTGGGGGCGTACACTTGGAAGATTTGACAAGTGTACCTGCTCGAGATTCTTAATACTACATAGCATATACGTTCCGATATGTCGTTTATTTCTATAATATTTCTTTCTATTCTCTTATTGATAAGAAACCCTACTCCTCCTATTCTACCATTTGGTAGCCCTCTCCAGTAGAGACAGTTACCACTTTTTAGGATTATTTGGTTTTCCTGTTTTCGTCTTACTTCGCTAAGTCCTACTAAATCCCATTTGATACTTTCTAGTTCATTCTCTAATGCAAGCACACTTCCTTCACTCGATAACGTTCTTACATTGTACGTGGCTAAATACAGGTTTCTATTAGCTAAGCTATCATCCATCGTCACTCTTACCTTGTTGGAGGTTTGGATATTATTTTTCTCGCATTTATCCAAGATGTGTTGAGAAAAAGGCGGTACTTGAGAGAGATTTCCATTCAAGGAGTGAGTTCTTACCGCCATAAACTCTTCTCTGTGGTCAGCTTTGACAATATATATATATATATATATATATATATATATATATATATATATATATATATATATATATATATATATATATATATATATATATATATATATATATATATATATATATATATATATATATATATATATATATATATATATATATATATAAAGGTAATTAAAATTTTAAATTCAACATATATTTTTCATAAAATAATATTGGGAAAAAATAGAATAATTTTACCTGATCGTAATATAAAATATTCGCCATTTAATATTATATAAACCGACATATGAGCCGTTATAATTGAAAGTGGTGTAAGTTCATTTCTCTTCATTTTGAGAAATATCTTAGAATGAATCTCACTACACTGGAGACGAGAAGAATAAGAGGTGAATTAAGTCTTTGAAGTCTTTAAAATACTAAATAATCATTATAAATGTCATTGTATGTCCAATATTTTTACATTCAACGAAAACACTCACCTCAGAGGTCACTCGCTTAGACTCCAAAAAGAAAAATCTAATAAATTGATCAGAGATTCCTTCTTTTCAAACAGAATGGTTTCAGTTTGGAATAGTCTTCCTAATGAAATTGTAATTTCTGATAACCTTAATATTTTTAAAAACAAGCTTGAAGCATTTGTTAAACTTAAAGGATTTCTGTAATTCTTCTTTCCCAATTTCTTATTTCTGCTTCTTGTTTTCTTTTTTTGTCTCTTATTTTTATTTTAATATTATCATTTTGAATGTATGTATGTTACTTTTTTTCTCATTTAATTTACATTCAAACTCCTTGGATCTATCGGCCTTGCCACCTCCCGCAAGTACATATATTAAATAAATAATTAAAATCTTGCAAAACATTAAATATAATGTTTTGCGTTTAATAATATTTAAAAAAAATCACAAACACAACACACCGCATAGAACTGTCTAACTATTGTGAAAGTACCGTTAGCAGCGTAGGTAGTCATAAAAATCGAATGTACGGCCAGCATCTTCTGATGATCGCTTATATCACTATCAACGTTCACAACAATATGAGTGACCTAAATATATAAGAGAGATAATGAGAACCTATAGAGCAAATTTTATAAAATATAGAGTGAATTATAGGCGTTGAACAATTAAAATCTGATATGGCCATATCAAGGCGAACAGGTTACAAGCCAAGTTAAAGAGACGTCAGGAGTCTACGGGCTCTGTTTTTAAAACGCGTTGTATACGATATTTTATCTCCAACGTAATGTCAGACGATACATTAACGTATATTGATGACCAAAATGAGCAATATTGCAAAGTATGAAAACGATCGGATAAGAGATAAGAGATATAAAAAATGACCCCTTACACGAAAACCATGTGAACTGTATAAGAGGTAAGTAAAAAATAATGGTGGCCTTTAGTACGTTTATTCTGTTTTTCTGAGATTCTGGACATATGTACATAGATATCGGATTAATTAAAAGAAGTGATAACAATTTGTGAAATAAGTCAGACAGATATAGTGTTTTTGGAACTGAATATTGGACTTCCGCGGCTCGGCTATATATCGGCTCAAATGTACATACATACATATACATATTTAAAATTTCTACTTATTTATGTAACTGTATGTAAGTGAAATCAAATGGCATATATGTAAATATTAATTAGAATTCAATTGCATCTGAGAATTATGATTCACATCAAATACTAATACCTACACTCAAGGGCGATTCGTAAGTGAGCACACTAAAGTAGTGGAAATACACTAGAGACTATCGTCACGCAAATTAACGTGTTTCTTTCTTCTTCTTCTTCTTGTTCTTTTTTTTTTTTTTGAAAAGCACTTACTTTCTCCGTCAAGTCGAGGGCAATCGAGGTGATCCTTACAAAGGAAAGTCGATCCTTTTGTGCGTACGTGCGATGCGAGGAAAAGATTTAAGGAAAAATAATGCCCGACTGCGTGGAGGCCTCTTTTGTCCCCATGGCAAAACAAACAATCGGCGCCAGGGGCTGTAAATGTGGGGGTCGTGGTCGAGCCCTTCACAGACGGGCACTCAAGCGTCAAACGTACATCCTGAATTTAATTGTCAGATAAATTTGTGTCCACAGGATGCTGTTCCCGGAATGATGTTGCAACTGCCATTATCTAATTATACATATGTACAGCACAATTGTATATAATTTTATAAATTGTTTTGTAGTTTAAATAGTTCCGAATATGTACATACATGCATATATGTAAATGCACTTATGTATATTAAATGTATGACGATAATTTCCCTCTGACCTTAAAAAGGCTTTTGGATTTTCATTGTATGAAAATTTCGTCGTTGACGTTATCGTTGCGTTGTGAATAAAATGTCACACACGTATCATCATTAACATGAACGTCACATTCTTTCGCTGTTTTATGTGCTCTGTTTGTTTATTTTTTTGCGAGTGTTGTTTGATATATGACATTTTATATCATTATAATAAACTATGTATGTAAAAGTGAAATCCGAGACATTTTACGAGCATATATGTACATAATATAATACATAATTGAGCCGTTGTTAACATCCATTTCAAATCTTTTGTCGTAATCATAACAGAAAATTAAATATAACGAGGAAAATTCAACATCAAAAAACGGAAAATGAGATTCCAGATAACATGAAAATAATACAAAAAATAATGAGTGACTATTTCTATCATAGGATATCGTATGACCGAAAGCTTTCGATAAATATAAACTAGAGCCTTTAGAAGAACAGATTAAATCGTTTCCGGATTACGTGTGATTCCGAAGTACGTTCCGTTTCGAACATTCCGTTACGTTATCCTCGGAGCGAACTCTCGTGATATTGTGCTCTTTTTCCCGGAAAAATCACAAGCTGGAAAATTCAACCTGAAGATTCCGCCAACGTATTGCATCGAATAACCAGAAGACAATAAAACATTAACGGAAAAGATCAACGCCCGAGTAAACTTCAGTGCTATTTATAAAAATGGGAACCTTTTAAAAGCAGAATCGACTGTTCATTTTTAGTCATTTTTCTATTTTGATGTTTGTGTACATGTACAAGATAGTACTCTTCAAAACATATTATTTTCGTTTTTTATATTACATATGTTTTGTAAAAGAAAAAGCAACCAGCAGTGTGGACTAGTGGTTATCATATATGTACATATGCTTTTGAACATGGTCACGGGTTGGAGTCCAATTGGTTACTGCTGGCCAGACCTTGGTTTGTGACTTCAGGTCGATCGTTTCCTATCAAAGTTTGCTAATTTATCTGATTTTCATTGAAAGGACTCCAACAAATTGGCAAAATTTACTCAATACTCGCAATTTCGGAGTTTTCAGCATTTCGAATTTTGCTGATTCGTATAAAAATGTCGGAAATTTAACCATAAATGTCTCGCAAATTTTGAATTTTTCAACATCTCAAAATTTGACGATTTATATAAAAAAAAAATGCTCGGAAAATGTTTATTTATCAAAATTTATCCATAGATGTTAAATTATTCTAAAATTTAGGCCTTCCTGGTATATGTAGATATGTATGTATGTAAGAATAAAATATATAAAATTCTCATATACATACATATGTACATATTTTACATATGATGAAAAAACAATCACAGAAAAAATGTTTTATATACATATATGTATATATGTATGTATGTATGTACACATGTACATATGTACCTATTATATATGTACACACATAAATACGCTTTTATTACTTTTTTTTATTCTTTATATTACTTTTTTTATTTATCGAGTTAAAAGTATGTACCTATCTCATAGTTGATTAGTTTTTGGTTAAAATCATTAAGCCGAGTGATATTTTTTTTAAAACGATATATCAATATCTATTCGATATTTTATGCTTATAATTTTAAACAAAATCTGACTGTGGGAATTATAATTTTTGTCGGGCTGAAAATTCAAAATGTTTGCTAAGAACTCCTAAATGAGCTATCAAACGTGTACCGTGAACAGTCTTAACCAGTATGTGTATATTAGATCGAAGCGGAAAACGTGAATTTTAGATTTAAATCGATATATATATATATATATATATATATATATATATATATATATATATATATATAAATATGTATGTATATACCTAGTAAGAAACTTTTGTCGTATCTAGAAAACTTTAAATAAAAATTTTCATTGATTTTATACAACGTCCTGGAACTCCAACCAATCGATTTATCTCGCTGAAAATTTCAAAAACAGACGTTTTTTTTTTCACATATCTCATTTCCGAGAAAAGCTTCGATTTTATTACGATTTATAAAAATAAACACTTAAGTCTATTTGGGTTAATTTTGATAAAATTTAACTGATTAACAAGATTTCAAAGTCACCGTTTCGCTCGAAAGTTCCCATACTTTTCGAAACTTTTGTCGAAATAAATCGATCGGTGGAGGCACAGAATATTTTTATAAATGTAATTTTTATTTAACCTTTTCTTGATACAACAAAAGTTTTTCACTAGATCCATTGATGATAATTCACGTTTTTTTCTCCGGTTTTTCAAAACTCACGTTTTTCGCTCCGGTCTAGTGTATGTATGCGTCATTATCAAATTTTGTTTTCCATGATTTTTATAATCCCCAACTATATAACTAAAATCACGGGCTGGTCACATCCAATTTTTTTAAATTACATTAATGGAGATTTGGCATTTTAGCATGTGAATAGCACTTATTATACAAGGTTGTATATGTGTGTAGGTATATTGTGATTTAGCAATTCAGCTCTTTTATCTTTTAACAAAGTTTGAGAAGAGCTGGACGAGCGCGTCACGTGACATTCGTCACGTCTTCTCAGGCATCGATTAGCAGCTTGGACGAGTCTCGTTGACCCCGATTCGCGTGGTTCTCAAACTTGAGTGCGCCTGCTTGAAATGTGCTTCGCTCGTAATATTCGGGGCTTTGTGATCCAAGGGGGGAGAAAGATGAGGTTTCAATATCAATCGAGGTTTGGCCCTTTCAAGCAGCTTTTTTGCACATCGTTCCGATCCGTCTTGGTCGAAAGCTCTGAAACCGCCCCTACAACACCACTTCGAAAAAATCACTTTGAATAGCATTCGATATTATTCATACTATACACTTATAATAGTATCATGGTTGTACTATCTTAAAAAGTATAAAAATATTTTCACGTTCTTTCTCTATTATACGTTCGCGGTTACTGAGAAGGTAGTCAATGCTGAATACGGGTCTTTCATACCCAAAGCTTTGATGATGTGTTCTTTTGATGTAGACAGGTTTATTTAGCATCCATCTTTCCTCTCCTGTCTCTCATTCGTATTTTGTATATACCCGGTGACTAACTAGTCTCACGATAAATATTTTGAATTTTTTAAAGTTTTCGGAAAATGCATGTTAAATAGAGACACGAAAAATTTACAAATAAACGCTTTGAAAGTTATTTGTGTCGTCTTTTGAATGCATAGGACGAATTTTTCATAGAACATTAAACGAACCTAACTTTTCTGTCTAGACTAGTTAGCTAGAAATAACAACGCAAAAAATAATATATGTACATAAATTGAGTTTTCATTTTCTAAGAATTGAGTGAGATTTCTATATTTATATATTATGCTGTAAAAATATAGCTTTAATTGTATGACCGCTTTTAGACAAAATGTTTAATTTAATACAAAACGCTACATACATGTTACATATGTAATTAACGTATTAATTATATAGGTATATGTAGATGCTATTACTATTACTGAAAATTTTAATAAGCTGAAATATTGTATATAAGTCAGATGATCATCTAAGTCATAGTATGATGTAAACGCCAAAAGCTTGGGATTTAATCACATGAATTATAAATATGATTTTCATACATGTACTTTTACTTTTAAAGTGATGAAAAAAAGTACATGAGAGATTCACCCCTAATGCAAACATCAGTACATTGTTATATATGCATATATGCAACCGTGTCACTTGTTTCGAGTTGAATTATGCATAATGTGTATTTTGATGATATTCCGCTTGAAATAAAAAAAATAAAACCTTTTTTTTATTTTTTCATCGATTTCTATCGTGGAAAACTTCGGCCCGAGTTTTTATCTTCATTACGTTTTCCTCAATAACCATAACCGGGATCTATTATCATCAGCGTTATCCGGAACGCTCTCTTTGTCGTTTCTTCGCCTTTTCATAGGCATTATCGTTATCAATAAAGTCGCTATATTCATTTATTATTTTCTCTTAGTGGAATTTCTAGTTGCAACTTTTCTGTTCTCAAATGTGTCACATTCGACATTTTACATATTTGCATCACATTCGCTATTTTCGCGCTGTTATTTCTCGTCACGTTGAGTGGATTGTTGAACGCGGTCTAAATCACTGAGAGTCGGGGGTGTAATTTAGTTTAAACTGTGCAACCCTCCTTCGGTATATCCGGTTAAGCCGGAGATAAACAAATTAGAGTGCACGGCGTCCTTATAATCCAATCATAACGAGAGAAATAGAGAGATAGCGAGTGGGAGAGAGGAATTTTCATTTTTTTGTACAATGTCAAAGAGAGGAATTCATATTTTCATATTATAAACTACATAGCAACTTGAAAGTAGAGTGTTTGACATCTCGTTACAAAAATCATGCTGTGCTGTAAAAAGCGTTGATTATTTTCATTATTATGTTTGTTCGAATGCTTTTGAAACCCAAAAGAAAAAGTTGTAAGAAACATCATTTGTTGAAATAATATTTGGTTTGGCATAGAAGCAAATAAAATATGAATGTATGGAGAATGAAAGTTGCAATTTCACCAAATACATAAATTGCATCTATCAGTTTTTGGAATGAGACGACTCAAATATTAACATATAAATGTTCATATGCATAGTGAAGTAAAATTTAAAATAGGAAAAAAATGTAAAAATGTCAATAATAAGATTCAGAAAATTTTCTTTAGAAACTGTATATCATATAATACAACTGAATTACAGAAAAAATCTTAATAAGAATGATATACATACATATATATGTTAAATTATATTAGCTAGCAGTAATAACTCGGTGGTTGTGTTAATGCTAGCTACCGAGAGGTTCTCGGGTTCAAACCCTGGGCTTAAATCGATTGAAAAGAGTCTATTCCGAGTATTTCTGCAGTGCTGCTGCTCAGATTTAGATATTTGTGACTCCAAGTCAATCATTTTCTTTCAGATTTTGCCAATTTATCTTATTTCATTGTCATTCTACCCACTATTTGAATATGATTTCAAATTTATAATACGTAAATTGATTTATATATGTACAAGTTAAATACCATGAGTGACGCTCAGGTGCGACCCGTAATGGCATCATGGGAAAATATAAATTTTAAACAAAAAAACAAAATATATAGTACATAAATACATACATTATTAAATTGTAAGCTGTACATGTACAAACAAACAAATAAACATTTAATTTTATGTAGCCAAGATATTATTGAATCATTTTTATGTGGGCTACTAAATATTCGTTAGTACTTATGAACATATATACCTATAATACGTATAGGTAAATAAATACTTGAGATCTCCCCTCCATTAATGTAATCGCCAATTTGAGAATAATACTCAATTCACTTTATCTGTGACGTCACTTATCGTTCACTTATAAATTAAGCCCCAATATATACGTAGACTTTTATCGATGTGATTTTATTAATGAATTGGATTGGATAGGCGACCAACATATTCGTATAATTGAGTATTATCATCCGATACCCGATACCGTTTAATGGATCAGCCTCACCCCACTCTCACCCTCGCCACCCACTCATTTCCCATTGAATGATGATATGGAATATTTGGAGCCGGTTTTTAAGTGGACGTGTGTCACTTGACTCGACTTCAATATGTGCCAATCGCGTATCAACTGTGAAAATGCGATTCCCCTTCAATTTCACGAATGAAAATGCACAGAGATTGAAGGAAATTTTTTCGAATTTTTCCATCCCATAATGAAAATCGTCGGCTTTTGATGCGTCGCAATATTTTTTACATTATATTTTTTCAAGTTCGTCTAAAATTTGCGGCCTCAACGCTAAAACTTATGCAATATATAAGGAGATTTGCGTGCTTGTGGAATACATAAGTCGCAGACATAATATCTTGCATGATCATGACAAACAAGTTAATCCTCAATTTGACGAAAATAGTCAGCTTATTTATTTTATATGTAAATATAATGTATGTATATAATTCGATCTGAACAAAACACAAATAAATGCACGCGATACTAAATTGCTTATTGCGGCTTAGTGATTTTTATTATTGTGATATTTTTTCATTGAAAATAAGTGTCTGTGTATATTTTATTAGTGAATCGGAACGTGTGCTTTTTGGCACGTTGCGGTCCCATTTCAGCGTCGTCTACGTTTACGGTGCAATTTTTCCAATTAATGGTGTTTTCCTTGGGTCCGGAAACCATTATAGACCTTTGAAGCGACGTGCATTTTCCCGATAAGTCCAGCTGAGCGCGTACCGGATGTAATTAAACGGACCACCCTCGTAGTACTTTTAACAAATATCCGTTTTTATGTCGATCGCAGAAATCCATGGAAAATATGTCAACAATTTCCAATAAATAAAATGCGTAAATATTTTTATTTCTTTTGCGTTTCCCCTCTCTACCCTTGTGTGTTAAGAGTGTGTATGTACATATGTGTGGTGGCGAAAGGCCATATGTCTTAATCAGTCGGAGGATCGCAATGTGGGCTTTGTCTCTGGTTTGGCAGCCAATATTTTTCTCATTGTTTCACCTAACGCCCACTGCCTTTCGCCGCAAATACGGTCAAAGTGAATTTAATGATATGTTTATAAGTAACATGGGTGCCAAATGTTTTTTGCGATCTATTGTGATCGGTCAGGCATACCAAACTCATTTGGGCAATGTTGTATGTTTTTAAATTTCATCTTTTTACTTTATCTATGTACGTAGTAACAATAGATGAAGTTTTGTGATCATGCGAAAATTCGAACTCGAGATTTTGACTGATTCGAACTCAGAATCGATCACTGATCACGTATTCATGATCTAGAAAAAATGTGTGTGTGTGTGTGTGTGTGTGTGTGTCTGTGTGTGTGTCTGTGTGTGTGTCTGTGTGGGTGACACCGTTAGTCCTATCGAACTGAAACTTAGTATCGGTTACTGAAATTCTTATCGACACGACGTAAATTTTTTTCAAATTTTTAAGTTGACCGGAAATGGTACCTCGCCTTATGGGTGTCCTCATTTTTTAAGTTTTTGAATTCAATTATCTCCCAAACCACTAATTGAATCGGACTGAATTTTTTTTAAATATAATACAAATAATAATTTTTATAACCTCATATTTTTTAAATATTTTTATCTGAACCGGAAGCAGTACTTTTACTCTAGAGAATCGAAGTTTTTTATGTTTTTTTCAGAAACCTTTTGGTTTATTGAACTGAAATTTCATATCTAGAAGTTTAAATTTAATACCAAGTTAATTATAAAATTTAGTTAGCATCCGTGAACCGGAAGTAGCAGTTTACTCTTGTTCGATTTTTCTTCCACTATTTTTTTCGACCCCTTAAACATGTGTGTTCGTCACAAAAAATTCAAGTATAATTCTTGTTGCAATTTGATGAAACTGAAAAAAAATTATTAAATTTTATAAACCGGAAGTGGGATTTTTTTCACTTAGAAAGGTTGAAAATGTTGTGCCCACTACTCTGTCCACACCCCTGAACGTATTAAGCTGAAAATTTATATTTCTATCCTTTATGTACTAACTTAGATCTGGTAGGGTTTTGGTCAGAATTCGTAAACCGGAAGTAGTATTTTTTTTAAAAACAATATTTCATTATTTTATTTTGACCTTTTAAATTGTTTTAAGCTTCTTGATATTTAATGTGTATAATAAAAATAGTGATTTTAAGTAAAAATAAAAAAAAATTACTTAATTTAATGAACCGGAAGTGGGATTTTTTTCCTCGTAGAAAGGTCAAAAATATTGTGCCCACTACTCTGTCCGCACCCCTGAACGTATTAAGCTGAAAATTTATATTTCTATCCTTTATGTACTAACTCAGAGCTGGTAGAGTTTTGGTCAGAATTTGTAAACCGGAAGTAGTATTTTTTTTTAAAACAATATTTCATTATTTTATTTCGACCTTTAAAATTATTTTTATTTTCTTGATATTTAATGAGTATACTACTGATAGTGATTTTTAGTAATAAAAAAAATTTGAACAAAATCTGATAACCGGAAGTAGATCTTTTGTTTTGTGCAAGTTTCCATACATTTGCGCTCAATTTGTATCGCTATCATAGTCATCAGTTCAATATCGAATTTTGTTTTGTAACCTTCTTATATTCATCAAATACATAGATAAAGTCATGGGTTGGTCACACCCGAATTTTTTATTTTAAGTACTTAAAAAAAAACTTCTTATAATGTTATTTAATCCAATATATCATTGAATTACTCTCTAGGTCAGCGTCACTTTTAAAATACCTTATCAGCAAATGTCTCCCGTAGGGTCTATGACAGATGGCTGCTGGTCAAAATCAACCAAAATATTACTATCAAGAAGATGTATCGGGTTATTGGATTTTTTTTTTACTTATTAAAAGTCTGTTCGTGAATAATAAGAAAAAAAATATTAAGAGATAAAAACCCTTTAATTCCTCGTAAATTTTCAAAATTTCCTTAGATTCGTTCGTTGAAATCATTATATGTTCATTATGTTTGTTAAGAACAAAAGTTTTAAAAACCATTATTTATCATTGAGATTGAGATCACTTTTATCGAATTCGTTAAGAAATATTTGTTTGTTATCAAAACACTATTTAAAACACAAATCTATTAAAAACTTTGCCTCGATTTAACTATTTGTAACAGGAAATCTCCATAATTAGATTCAATTTCTTCCAAAAAATCTTTGAAGCGCCTGTGTGTAATATATTATAGATCCTGCTACTATTTTGTTTGCGATCTTAATAACCTTTTTATCACATCCTCAATTGTATACGTAGTTGCCTTTGAATATAAATTTTATTCATACATATAATGCTAATTACTTATCTAGATATAAAAATATTTCTGACCAAATTTCATAAAATATTAAAAAAATATATTTTTTGGTAGGTACTTATTTTTCTTAAAAAAAAAAACAACTCTGGCATAAAAATCAACAAATGAGTTACTTGGTCACCCGCGGATCACAAGTTGTTGATGTCTGGTCTATGGATATTAAATTTTCCTTGGCTAGACGAAAATTTTTTTATTGTTGAATGCAATTTTCGTATCATATTGACCAAAAAACTATACTTTATCAATCACGTCATACATACATACATATGTATGTATATATATATATATATATATATATATATATATATATATATATATATATATATATATAAATGATTTTGTTTATTCTCCACAAATAAAATATATCTCTTTCAAAAAGAATAGATTTTTTATATGGTTTAAATACATTTATAATAATTACTAAAGAACAATAAAATGTTTATTTTTCTCAACAAACACGAAATCGATAGTTTAAAAATGAGGTATGTATTATTTTATTTCCACCGTGACTTTGAGCATAACTGGTCTATAATATCAACGTAAATAAACGTGTCGAAACTGCAAGTCGACAAAAGTTTAAGCATTTGCAGATCTCTCCGTAACGTGTAATATGTAGTAGTGTGGTGCTTCAACGGTTCCGGGTTAATTGGTTGCGCAATTATGCATTCAATTGTTGAAGTCAAACAGGATGAATATACCACACAATGTACATAAATATATTTATATGTACACACAAATGGTACAGGAATAATGACAATTTAAAAAATATATTTTTTTAAATAATTTAGATAAAAAGTTAAGTAGCTGTTAATTTGTATATTATATTCAAAACACTCTTGGTACTTAAGTATGTAAATGTGGATATAATATAAATTGTTCATAATTTTATTACATTTTTTGCTAACCAACTTACGAGTAAATAAAGTTTACATCGGTTTAATATAGAAAAACGATTTCCTCTATTTTTAAATAGGTACATACATACATATGTGTGGGCATTACATATATAGAAAGAAAATTCTAAATTTGCGCATCTTAATATTGATTTTGTCCGTTATCTAATATATAGTTTCGAAAGAGACTTCGTATGCAAATATTTTTGGTTGGATAATGACTGGGAACTTCGAAAACAACTCAAAATAATTTTTCAATTCAAATAAATTTAATAAAAAAACAAATGAATATTTACTACTAGATTCGCCATGTTTAAGCTGTTTATATTACAAATACCAAGCGAAGCCGGGTAAAATAACTAGTTATCTACATATATTTAAAAAGCTTGACGTTTAAACAAACCATTTGCCATGTGCAGAATTCGTCATTATATATATTTTTTTCAAAATAGAATAGTAAAATGTGATTGTACCTAATTAGAAAATGTTAATAAAAAAATTATGGAAAAATGTTTGTCGGGTTCAATTATTTGAAATTGAGTTGATTTGGATTATTAATTAAAAGTTATTTGAAAGGATGAGTCTGAATGAAAATGAAATATAAAACTTTTATTATTAGTTAAATTTTGGGCATAAGTAGGATTATGAATATTTGAAATGTTTTAATTGTGAAATTTTAATACCACAAAGCGATGCAATATTGAAAAATTTTCCACTTTGAAAAGTAAGCTTATCTCATTAATCTCACAAACCTCAAAAAAATGTAATTATTTACAATTAAAAACAGAAAGCGAAACTAGAGAGAATTATGTAATGATTCTTTTTAGTCGCCAATTCTCAATTACATTTTTTTACAACAATTTCAAATTCATTACCAGGGCCAATGAGTGTCTGTTGAATATGTAAATTCTTACACTTAACTCAAATTGAGATTTATAGAATGAATTATTCAACAAGCGTTGTTAAATGCATGCTGTTTACTCGAACAAGCAAATTTAATCTTAACTTTTACCAATATATCTCCTACGTCGTTTCGCATGAAAATATGTATGAAATTCAGCCACAACTGAAAGTAATGAGCGCTAGCTTGTATTTCACGCAGCGAAAGGGTTAAATAAAATCCGACAAGCACACTAAACAAAACCAACTCACCGCGACAATAAAATAACAATATATTTGTGTGGGTTTTTGTTTTTTGTTGTATAATATGTATGTAAAGCGTTTGTGTTCGCGTGCTAACCGCCAGACAGCACGTAAAGATCGCCGCCAAATTTATTTTATATGCAACGTTCGTGTTTCCAAGTTGAAACAAACCCGCAAAAGAGGAAAATTTTGACCGCATGAGGGAAAACACAAATAACATAAGCGCATCGCTATCAATCAATCGTCCGGTGAACGTTTTGCGTTTATCAACGAAATGTTTTTCCCCAACGAATTGCGAACGTTTTCGCAGGAACGAATCGCTAATGGTTTATTTTTCGTTCGTTTTTTTCCAACCGAAATGTTGCAACATATTCTTTTGCAGAGGTATAAAAATTTTATTTTTTCTATCACCGATAAATTTACTTCTCTCTAAATATTATTAAATATTACAGTGTAGAAAAATCAATTTCGCTGCGATTAAAACGCCAGCTGCTAGCGAAAGAACGCGTGCAATTGAAAGGTAGATGAACCATTTTAAACTTTTTCCGACTATTTTTTTTTCATTCTAATGATATCCTGTGACTTCATGTCATAAAAATTTCTAATATGAAATCCATATTGAATATTCAACGAAAAAGAAAATATTATGGAATATTTATTTTCTTTTTATTATTGAAAACAATTGAAAATGTTTCAATATATTTGTCTACATCGAGCAAATTACCGGATCGGAGTTAAATCAATCTTTACTAAAATATACCAATTAAATTTGAATATGACAATGATTTTCGTTGATTTGCTCTCGTTTTTGAGATATGAGCGTTTTAAAAAATGCGCAATTATTACAGATTTTTTACTTTTGCAGTCGCTAACTCAAAATCTAGTATTGCGGTGCCAAAAGTGAGAATCAATAGTCGGATGTTTTTTCTATTGATTGTGATTTTTTTATTGCTTTAAAATACTTCTAATTAACTATCTAACGAATTTTAAGATTTATATTCGAATTCAGTGGGTCAAACTTACATAGTAATAAAGATTGATTGTCTCCGCTCTGGTAAGTAAAAAACGGGATTTTTTGTTGCTCAGTGCTATTTGAACCTATGTAACTAGCAGGGCTGTGGAGTCGGATCAAAATTTACCGACTCCGAGTCCAACTTGAACGATTTTTATAAGACAGATTTTTTTTGCCAATTTTTAAAATTATTAGTAGTAAAAATTATAGCAATTTTAAAAATATAAAAAATTTTAGGAATTAAAAAAATCATTAAAAATTGACACGTTAGCCAATTTATTAAATTATTGGTATAAATAAAAAGTATTTACATTTATAGTATACAATATGTATCTATAAATTTCACACGCAATCAAATCTATTTAATAAAAAAAGTATGAGACGAAGGAAAATCCAGAACACATCAAAATTGTCCAGAACACATCAAAATACATACATACGTATGTGCAATTCAACGATTTTACTTATAATGTAATTTAAATTCATCATTTTTACGAAGAAATTTTTAAATTTCAATTTATTAGTAGATTTACTTCATTGAAATTAAAGACTGGTTGACGCATACCGTAATACTATTAATTAAAAATAATAATAATAATAAAGGAGTCGGAGTCGGTTGATTATTTACGACTCCGCTAGAAATGCTCTGACTCCACAGCCCTGCTAAATAGACAATTTTTATTGATTCATTTTGATATTCGATCAATAAATTTTCGTTTCCATCTATCACATTTCCATATAATATATGTATGTGTGTACAATGCTTATTCATATGTATATATTTATATTAGTTTTCTAATTTTTACAAAATAGTAATTCGCATGCTTTAAGCCGCATCTTCCATTTTTTTTTGTTTTGATTGTATTGAGTTATACTGAATCTAATACTTATGAATTACATTAGTATAAATTATTTTTTTAATTTTTAGCAGCTTAAGAATTTCCTATTTAAATATATTATTTATCAATACAGAGAGCTTTAAATGTTAAAATTAGAGCCACCGAAAAATTTCAAGCGTTGATTGCATATTCATCAACGTATAATTGCATTATTCGTACAAATCATGAAATAGTTATGTTAAAATTGAATAAAGCAAAAACGTCTCGCTCTCGAGATAAGGTGATGAAAGAAACATCTTCAAAAATGTGAATTTGAAAACGTCTTCAAAAATGTGAAACGTGAATTCCCGCTGAAATTTATTTGTGAAACATTTTAATTTGAATCAAATAGCCGATTATTGAATGTGCATTATAAAAAAATGACAATACATAAGTATAAATAGCGCATAATAATTTCAGTTGCGAAAAAGGCAAGAATATGAATTTTTAAAAGAATGCCAAAAAAATGTAATGAATTATTCATGGACATTAAATTAATACAAATTCAAAGTACTCTCCTACTTTATACTTCGCTCGGGTGATTCATTTATTTCTCGATGTATTAGTATTCCATCAAAGTTAAGCTTTTCTATGCAATAATGGGCTTTTCAAATATTCAAAATCAATTTATTATACATAATTGATTCATGGACAAAGTTAAATTTGTTGGGCTCTATTTTCGCTAGTCGTGTTGCATACAAGTAATCAAAATATATTCTCTATTTAATGTGTAACGCTACGACTAATAAATTATCATAATAAATGAGCAAACACTAGCATCATTTGACGCCAACGCGATTTTATAAATTTATCATTTCGTAACAGTTTTAGATTGCCCTCTCCACTATACGGCTATTTGTATATATACTTTGAAATGGCAACGAGTGAGTTTTCCGAGATTTTACCGACTGATTCTAGATTGTCGGCTACATTTTGCTGCATATTTAAAGTTGAAGCACTTCAATGGATACGAATGGAAAATTCTGTTTCGTTTTGATGCTCCTTGGACCGCAGCACCCGCATATGAAATTTAAATCGTGCGGTTCTACCCTCATGTTTAAGTTATTATTCCCTTCATTATAGCAGACAAAATACTTGAAATTTATCATCAGATTCTGTAATGCATTATTCATTATACCTATGTAATATATTGTTATAAATCAGGTTATTTCTTAATTGTGTTATATTTTTTACTTAATCCATACTTTTAGCTAATGATTAAATGTAAGTAGCGTGATTTACGTCAGGGATATGTGGGAATACTCCATGGAATTAATCCGAATAACGTTGGCGCTGATCACGTTCCATCGTTTTATTGTTTGACAAAAACAAATATGTCGATATGTTCATAATAAACAATTATGAGTCGCTTTGTTTTCAGCTTTTGTGTAGTCAATGAGCTTTATGCGTGACAGACGTGTTTGTTGAGCGTGTTCGTCAAATATTAATTAACGAATCAATTGAAACAATGAACATTGAGCATAGTTAATTTTTAATTTATAAATTGTATCGAAATTTCTAAAGATCAAAATGTATTCATCTTTTAATTCAGATTTCTTGTTTTTTTTCTTATATTATTTTCCGATCGGTGAGAATATTCTGCCAGAGATGAAAGGAGTTAATTTAATTTTGAGATGAAAACTTTTTCGTAAACCATTTGAAAAGCAATTTTAAAGCAACTTAATAAACAACTTTTTAATCAAACCCCATTATTTTTCATAGGCAGTCTCTCTTTTCAAATTAAATCGATCTGAATAAAACGTTATATTCCTTTCAAATATCTTAAAAGTTTATATAAATAAATTTATGAAACATCAATCCAACATTCAATTGAAAATATTCAATATAACATTGAAGAAAAATAATAAAATGGAGTTGAAACGTAGCACATTGATATTGTTTAGAAACAAAATATTATACAATAATTTTATTATCAAGGTTGGTTAAATGGAAATTGCAATATCACATTGGAATATAAATAAAAGTTTGCATTGGCATATAAATAAAAAAATTCTAGATTTTTCAATTCATATACATATGTATCGATCCGAATCAGATCAGATCCAACTTGTACTACCTTGATAACATTTCTTAATAGCCATTAGTATAGCTCGGTGGTTGCACCGAAAGGCTCCCAAGTTCAAGTCCTGGGTTGAATTCGATTGAAAAGAATTTATTCCGAGTATTTCTACAGTATTGCTGGTCATTTGTGACCCAAGTCGATCGTTTCCTATCAGAGTTCCTAATCAAATTTGGCGAAACCAACTTAACTAAAATTCGTCACCACTATTTGAATATGATTTCAAATTTATATATGTATAAGTTGAATACCTTAGATGGCACTCAGGGGCATCATGGTACAATAAAAATTGTATTAAAAATATATGTAGATATCGCTGTATGCTTGTTTATTAATAACTTGCTGTAATGGAAAATGTCAGTGATTATCAACACAGCGTCAGAACACTTTGTTCTTTGTATGTGAAACTTTACATATTGCAATCCATTAGCGATTATTTTACATATACATTTGTATGTATATAAAAAAAATCCCCAAAACACACAGTCGCACACACATTTTTTTTAGATCATGAAAACGTGATCAGTGATCGATTTTGAGTTAGAATCAATCAAAATATCGAGTTAGAATTTTTGCATGATCACAAAACATCATCTATTGTTACTACGTACATACATATATTTGTAGCCATAGTGTCGACTTGGAGCTAATCTGTAACGTCACTATGGAAAATTTGTAAATAAATAAATAATAAAGTAAAAAGTTTTTTATGAAATGAAAATCAATTTTTCTAAATGTATGTATGTGTGTAAATTTTTCAAACTTCTTTAATTACATCAGTTACTTAAAGTTATCAACCAGTCGCCTTAGTGATATGTAAGTAACTCGCCAATTCCATCAGAGATTTTAGCGATACGTAAAAACGATTCGAAACGTCAAAAAAAATACACATCACTCTCGCCGTCCCTTTCAAGCGGATGCGCCATATAAGGCAACAAAAAGAGATAGAGCTAACATAAACGGGAAAGCGATTCCCTAAACGTATAGTGGAAATTTCGACATCCTATATTTTTATGAGCACTAAATTTTATCGCCGTACACGTGTCCTCTGCTTTATCAGGACATATCCGCATTTATGTCTCTGTATTACAATATAATACGTACATACATTATAGTGGCAAAACATGGACATGATCAAAATTTTGTTTATCGCAGGCGCATGCATAAGACCATTTCGATGTACCTCTATTCTGGTTAGGGTCCCCCATTATATTAATTACAGTTGGGTGTAAGTCGAGTATTCGGTGAATTAAGTCACGATCCCTCGAGATCCCGCTAAGATTCCCAAACAGTCTCCGTTTACGTAATACGTGTACATGCATATATGTATGTATGTATGTACATACATCCATACACATTACACAATTAAACGTCGGTGCTGTGAGGATATTTGAGATGTCGAAATGTGGAATTTGTGTGTGTTCATCGCTACGTTCAGATTTCATTATCGCACTCAGTCTATTCACCAAGTGCCGTGATTTATTATGCATATTATTGTTGACGTCTATGTATTCAATTTTATCACGCCTTAATTGCGCGTTCTCACTAAATCAATTTATTTCAACGAGATTAAAAGCCTCGTTGACGACATTTTCCAGTATGTAAATTCATCTACATATAAACTTCAATAAATCTTATCAGCGAAAATCATAAAGCTTGGCAATCTAATTTTAAATAAAAGGTACTCCAGAAAAACAGTCCGCTTATTCATCTCGAGTGAACGAATCATTTGATAGATCAAACTGCCCACGTGAAAAAGTCTTATGTATTTTTATGTATTTGTAACAATCGTTTCCGGACTTTCCTGGTTCTGTTTCTATGAATTTTAAAATTTATTCAATGATCACGATGAATGTCTTTTTTAGTAGAAATCATCTTGTAGGATTGCATTTATATTAAAAAAAATAGTATAATTAATCAAAGAAAATTCAAATAACACTTCAAAGCTTAAATATTTAGTAAATACGTTTCAACAAAATAAAAACATATAAAAAAAAGCTCCTATATGTCACCATAGACAAAAATATATGTAGTTTTTATCTGCTTTTACAGAGAACTAGACGTTTCATACATAATATGTATACATAGTTTCCCATAAAAAATCATATTAAAGAACACGCTATGAGAATTTAGAAATTCATTTTTTCTATACATGATATATTCACGCACGTGTACATATATGTATATATATAACACATATGTACTTATAAAATGCGTATATAAATAGAGAAAAATGTTTGTTGATGTTGACTGAAATATATCTTTTATTAAAAATTGCAGGCATGGCGAGTTATTTAATAAAATGTACATACAAAAATATGATATTTAAACAGGTAATGTGAATATTTACCTGAAAATACTAGACGATGTACATAAGTTACAATATTTACATTTGAAAATTTCAGTAACGAGTCTATTTTATTCGTTCATTAAATTTTACAAAAAAATATTTGAAAACTACAAGATGAGTTTTGTTTTGAAACTTTAGCTTAGAAACTAATTTACAGTAATAATTACATACAAATTTAATAAATAAATAGAATTTTCCGCCTACTTACATATCCACACTTATACGTTCATACGTACATAATACCGATGTATATGTACTTGTAACAGTGGCTTAACTACTATGTAGCGAGGGTAAGCAATGCTTACGGGAGATAGGGGGTCATAAATCGACAAAATAACTGTTCAAATTAAGACACTTTTGTGAGAATGCAGGTAGGGAAAAAATATTTTGGTTTTCTTGAACCTAGGAAAATTATTAATATGCCGGAAACAGATATTCCATACCATTGTTTGAATCTCAAATAAAAATTTCCAGAAGTTTTCTCAGATCAATTCGAATCTCAATTTACTCATGTACTTTTATTAATAAAGAAATATCTTTCTGAAACAATGACCAAAAGGCAATATTTTCAGAATTACTATTTATTACCAGGTACAGTTGTTTGGAGAGTTATTTTTCAGAAGTACAGATGTGTACATATGTATATACCGCAATCATGCTATTTTTACTCTTCCGGTAACTGTGGATAGTGTAGAAAGAACATTCAATAAATTAAAAATAATTAAAGATTACAAAGAAATTCGATCGGTCAAACCAGACTCAATGAGCTAGCTTTACTTACAATTGAGCGCAAAGAAGCAGTCAAAATGAACCTCAATCAACTAATTTATGATTTTACAAACTGTAAGGCTCGAAAGACATTTTAAAATAGGCGAGTTAAATTAAGAAAATTATATTATGGACCTATGTACATATTAACAATAACTTTGTTTATATTAATACTTTGTTGCAAAACCAAAAATTTGGTATTCAATTTAAAAACTCGAGGGGGGGGGGGTCCTTGATAATTTTTTGCTTACGGACCCAAAATTTTTCAAGTAGTGATAAGGCATGCTTGGTGGATTGCCTGGGGATTTCACGTCAAAACTAGTAAGTTATGTAATTTGCGATTGAAATATCGATCAATTATATTATATATAGAACTTGAAAACCAGACAGAACATTTTCAATGAACGATTTTTTTTAGCAATTACTTTAATATTTAAACTTAAGCAGTTGAATTTAAAATAAAATTAGCTCATACGAGTCCATAAAATTTCAACTGTTTTATGGAGACAATTTTGCCCATTTTTGTGTGGCTTATTGAGTTGATTTATTCGAAATATATTTTAGAATCCATCATCTTCGTATATCACAGACCTTTTGGCTTTCACATAAATATATGTATATGTGAAAATTTCCAACTAGTACGATTGATTTGCCTATAAATTGACGTCACGTATTCGCAAGTTATAAATAATATGGCGAAATAATATACGAGTACTATTCCACTGTAATTCAATATATGGATCAAAATAAAAATAAATGTATTCATTAGATTTTTACTGTCTTCAAATTAGCAAGTTGAATTATTTCATTGTGCACCGGGCAAAGGTCCGTTTATATTATCCAACACTCCACGTCAACGGCTTGGCACAGAACTACACGGAAATACTTTTATTCTATTATTTTATTCTACATATATACAAATACATAAGATGGATTGCTAGAAAGAAATTATTTGTGTACGTACATAAAGAAATTATTTATGTATGTACATAGTTACGAGTAAGATAGTTTAATCGCAAGTAATTATTTATGTGATTTACATTGGGATTTACCTGTAAGGCCTTCCTGGTTTATATGTAAATAAATAAATAAATGTACATAGTACTAGCTAGACATAATTACTTGTGATTGAACTGCCTATCTTATAATTATATAAATAATTACTTTCTAACAATCGATCTCATGTTCTTAAACTTGCTAAAAAAAGATGTACTACACTCTAGATTAGACCCGGCACGTTCATACTTTTGAATGAGAGCATGGCAAAATCGGCTTACATATAAGAGAGAAGTACCATGAAGGGGCCATACGCGATTGCCAGTCTATTTTAAATAATGTCACAAAAATGAATATTGTTTTTTTAACAATGGTACATATACTATTTGCTAACCAATGTTTCCATTTGACAGAGAATTTGCCGCCATATATTGAAAATTTATTTAATTAATTAATTAATTAATTTTTCTATTGGTGTTTTATATTGTTTACATGTATGTAGGTACATAGGTAGTTTTTACCTTTTTTTTCATTGTAAACAATTAAATATAAATATATAGATCTAACCGGCACATTTTTTTTTAACAACTTAATGTGCCAACACCCATTCAATGATATGTCATCGGGTACAACACTAGTAATGAATAATTAAAAAAAAAAAAAACACGAAATATTCTCACACTATTATGCAAGTACTGAATGTTCATCAAATAATATGATGAACCAAGTAAACAGATATTATGTATCCAACGAAACTTCTAACAACTCTCACTAATGATTCAAAGATTTTGTACATAAATAGCTGTTGTTGGGATATGTTTATAGTATTTTTAGCGATGCATAACATGGATAATATCAAAATGCAACTTACATGTATGGGAAGCCAGCAAACTGCGAAAGCTGCAACAACCACCAGCACCATTCTCGTAACACGCCTTTTCCCCTTGCGAGACTCGGCAGACAACCGTTGTCCAGGTGCGTTGCGCCACAGACGTGCCAACAGACGGACGTACAACACGCAGATCAACAATAAAGGAACGGCGTACGAAGATAGGAAAAATGACACCTGGAAAAAGGGTCGATAGCACAACGAACTCTCCAAGAACACACAAGATGACTGGGTGCGTCCCTTATGATCGTAATGCTGTTCGCCGTGACAGATGGCCACTGGAAGAGCGCTGCTCACGATCAACATCCAAGCCAGAGCTATGGCTATAAAAGCGTTGCTCTCGGTACGGATCCCCATTGACGCAACCGGATGTACCACAGCCAGGTACCTATCCAGGGACATCAGCACCAAGGTGTAGATGGAAGCATGTGCCGTCACTACGATCAAATACTGGACGACTTTACACCAAACATCCCCGAATGGCCAACGGGTCAAAACATAATCAGTGGCCGTGAACGGCACGCAAAACACCACGAAGAGGAGATCTGCAACGGCCAAGTTGATGATGAGCAGATTCGTGGTGGAGCGCATGCCCGGATTCCAGGCGACGACAGCCACCACTAAGGCATTTCCGATCAATCCAGCTAATCCTATAAATCCGAAAAATACAGGAACAACAGTCGATACGATGGCTTCGATGCCCCAATCTTCTTCTGGCGCAATCGTGGTGTAATCCATCAACCAGGTGGCGTTCGTCGTACACATGTCGGTCCATCCTATCGAGGTGGTGTTGCAAGGGTTGTAAATTTCGTTCGCTTGAGTCATCTCGTGATAATGATGACCGCTTCCAGTTGTTGATGAAATGTATCTATATATCTGTGGGTTTGTTTTATTCGGAGTTCAAATGTTGTTGATACATGGTGGTTTGTTCGGCGGTCGTCATTGGGCTGCCCACGCGCATTTTCGCCTCTGTTTTTCACGCCAATGTTTTTATCTCGTCAATCGAATTTTCATATTTTTTCTCGATTCATCCGATTTTTATTTGTTTTTGTATGTATATATGTATATATGTGTGTGTTTTTTTCCTTTTTTCGTTTCTACAAACAGTGCGAAAAGCGTTCGTCACAATGCGACATTCTCTCTGCGTTCAAATCCTGTAAAAAATGAAAAAGAAAATAAACAATATTTTTCGGATCAAATAATCTTTTTGATTTATAAATAAAATGTGCGCACAGCACGATTCAATCACAAAGGGTATAATATTAACTTTGAATTTAGTACAGGCATCTTATTGTTTTGTAAAGGTGGGCATATACATGTATAACATACATATGTATGTAAATACATATCACATATTTACATACATAGGTAAATGTATATTGTATATAAAAGGTAGGTATTACCTTTTCATTCAAATGCATACATATGTACGTTTATATTTAGTATGAAAAATAAATTGCAAGTAAACAACATTGCAAGTAAAAAGACTACTTATATTCATGCTATTTAGCACCACCCGTTTTCGGCACATTCATACTTGTATTGGGCAAGTGCAAGCCTAGCCGGATGTACCTGTATACTAAAAAAGCTTAAGCTTAGGGCCTCCAAACAAGATGTACATACATACATATACATATGTATATCATAATTTTTATATAAAGTAAATAAATATTCAAATAAAAAAAATTTTAACCCCGGATCTTCAGAAATATAAACATAATCGCAAATTTTTAAATTATCGGTTAGTAAAATTGGCTATTTTTTTAAATTTTAATCAACCTTTTAACCGCTTATACGCCCAGCCGACGCGCTGAGCGTATAATAGATACGGCTGTTTGCGCCTTAAGGCGCTTTGGGCAGCTAAGCGGTTAAGTAACTTTAATTTATAAATATTATTAATATTGAAAAAAAAAACACAAACAACTTAATTTGCAAATTGAGCCTAATTGGGATTTACGTGGGAATTATTTAAAAATATATGGTCATTAAAAATAATAATTTGGGAAATAATTATTGTTATATTGTCACACTCGAAATTAAACATTTTACAAATCAAATTTAACAATCTACAATTAAAATTCGACCATAGGAAATGCATACTTTAAAATTTAATTTTCCATGATTTTATCTCAATGAAATTTACGATGATTCCGGATATTATGTGTGACTTTTAGGACAAAACCCAACAAATCCATATTAATAATTTTGTACGAAAAACATTTTATCATTAAGTTTAAGACATTCTATAAAGACAAAAAAATGCAGCCATACTAAGAGTTATTAATTTTTTTGTTTTCCATTTAAAAAAAATTCGGGTGTGACCAACCCATGACTTTATCAATGTATTTGAGGAATATAAGAAGGTTACAAAACAAAATTCGATATTGAACTAATAACTATGATAGCGATACAAATTGAGCGCGAATATATGCAAATACTTGCACAAGACAAAAGTTCTACTTCCGGTTGTCGGATTTTGTTCAAATTTTTATTTGAACAAATTTTTTATTTGATTATTTAAAATCAGTATAATTATTATACACATTAAATATCAAGAGAATCAAAATAATATAAAAGGTCAAAATAAAATAATGAAATATTGTTTTAAAAAAAAATACTACTTCCGGTTTACAAATTCTGACCAAAACGTTATCAAATCTAAGTTAGTACATAAAGAATACAAATATAAATTTTCAGCTTAATACGTTTAGGGGTGTGGACAGGATCCAGGCGACAACATTTTTAACCTTTTTAATAGGAGAAAATCCTACTTCCGGTTCATTAAATTTGGTGATTTTATTTTTTATTTTTACTTAAAATCACTATTTTTATTATTCACAATAAATATCAAGACGCTTAAACCAATTTAAAAGGTCAAAATAAAATAATTAAAAAATAATGAAATATTGTTTTAAAAAAAAATACTACTTCCGGTTTACGAATTCTGACCAAAACGTTACCAAATCTAAGTTAGTACATAAAAAAATATAAATATAAATTTTCAGCTTAATACGTTTAGGGGTGTGGTCAGGATCCAGGCGACAACATTTTTGACTTTTCTTATAGGAGAAAATCCCACTTCCGGTTCATTAAATTTGCTGATTTTATTTTTTATTTTTACTTAAAATCACTATCTTTATTATACACAATAAATATCACGACGCTTTAAATAATTTAAAAGGTCAAAATAAAATAATGAAAAAATAATGAAAAATTGTTTTAAAAAAAAATACTACTTCCGGTTTACAAATTCTGACCAAAACGTTACCAAATCTAAGTTAGTACATAAAGAATATAAATATAATTTTTCAGCATAATACGTTCAGGGGTGTGGACAAGATCCAGGCGACAACATTTTTGACCTTTCTAAGAGGAGAAAATCCCACTTCCGGTTCACTAAATTTGGTGATTTTATTTTTAATATTTATTTAAAATCACTATCTTTATTAAACACAATAAATATCAAGACGCTTAAACCAATTTAAAAGGTCAAAATAAAATAATGAAAAAATAATGAAATATTGTTTTAAAAAAAAAATACTACTTCCGGTTTACGAATTCTGACCAAAACGTTACAAAATCTAAGTTAGTACATAAAGAATATAAATATAAATTTTCAGCTTAATACGTTCAGGGGTGTGGTCAGGATCCAGGCGACAACATTTTTGACCTTCCTTCCGGAAGCTTCCGGAAGGGAAAAAATCCCACTTCCGGTTTATTAAATTTAGTGATTTTTTTTTTTATTTTAATCACATTGATACAAGAGTTATACTTGAATTTTTTCGTGAAGACCACACATGTTTAAGGGGTCGAAAAAAATAGTGGAAGAAAAATCGAACAAGAGTAAACTGCCACTTCCGGTCGACGGACGCTTACCAAATTTTATACATAACTTGGTATTAAGCTTAAATTGATCGATATGAAATTTCAGTTCGATAAATCAAAAGGCTTTTGAGAAAAACATAAAAAACCTCGATTCTCTAGAGTAAAAGTACTACTTCCGGTTCAGATAAAAATATTTAAAAAATATAAAATTATAAAAATTATTATTTCTTGTACATGTAAAAAAAATTCAGTCCGATTCAGTTAGTAGTTTGGGAGAAAATTGAATTCAAAAACTTAAAAAAAAGAGGACACCTATAAGGGGAGGTACCATTTCCAGTCAACTTAAAAATTTGAAAAAAATGTTCGTAGTGTCGATAAAAATTTCAGTAACCGATACAAAGTTTCAGTTCGATAGGACTAACGGTGTTGAAAAAAATCCCCAAAGTACACAGACACACACACAGACACACATACAGACACACACACAGACACACACAGACACACACACACACATATTTTTTCTAGATCATGAAAACGTGATCAATAATCGATTCTGAGTTCGAATCAGTCAAAATCTCGAGTTCGAATTTTCGCATGATCACAAAACTTCATCTATTGTTACTACGTACATAGATAAAGTAAAAAGTATGTGTTATACAATTTTTTCACTTTTATTTTGGACATGTCTCATTTTGAGGTTAGGAGGCCTCACATATAAAAGAGCTTAGAGCCTCACTAAATTTAAATCCAGCCCCGAATGCAAGGTAAAATCAGTTTACATATACATTACAAAGTGTAACAATACGGCGCAATATTGCTTGCGTCATATAGTCATAATATGACGTTTCAGAAAATATTTATATGCGCATTGTGACAGCACTTTCGTTAGTACGGGTGCACTCGCCACTAAGACGTTACGTCATGCTTGAACATATCCACATTTGCCAAGGAAAACGAGTTCTGTATGACACGTTTCGGTGACAAGTTCTACGGTATGATATAAATAGATCGTGTCGGTTACTGAAGTTTAGGATACATCACATACAAATTATGGTAGATATGAATGTGCCCATATATGTACATACATATATATGTAGAATATTTTTCGTACTACTGTTTACGTGGATTTGCCGGCTTGCTAGAAACGAACCTTAATACTTGCTTGGGATTCTTCAATTAATCTTCACTCCATTATTAAATTTAAAACAAAAATCTACAGCAGTTGTGTACAACCCGCGACTACCATTTTTACTTTATTTTTTATGTTTTTGGCCTGCCGACATATGCCAAAACATATTTTATTAATTTATAACGTCTTTCAGTAAAACATATACATAGGTATAGTAGAGTTATAATCGCCTAATATTATTAGTAGAGTTATAATCGCCTAACCCTTGATATTGGCTATTGATTATAGTAGGATGAGTATTATTATTTAAGTTTGTAATTATCAAAGTTTTATTGGTCTGCTGTAAAACTTTTATGTATTAGTAAAAAGGAAACGTTACAAAGTCATAAATATCTTCAAAAAAAAAATCACCTGCGGTGAATATATGTACACATGTACATACATAAATTACAAAAAAAATTGTATTGTTAAATATTGTTAAAATTGTATTGTTATATAATATATAATTTAAAAAATCTACAAAAGTAAATACTGAAAACAATTTAATTTTGGGGAATGTTAAAACGCCATTGTATGCGTTTGCCCCGTGAATAATTAAAAAAAATTGGCCGTTCTGATAAAACGATTGTGCATTACTGATCTACAATAAATTTATTTATATAGAAAAGTTTAATGTATAATATTTTTAAATTAATTCCAGGAAATCTATTTGGAGTCGAGGAATTAAAATTAGATTTAAATAAAAAAACATACAGAAATATTTTTTTATATAAATTTCTATGAAGACTCGTATTTGCGTAATTGCAATGCAAATTATACTAGGCATGTTGGAGTTATTATCTTTAATTTAATTTAATTATCCACAATTTTGAAATTAATCTACATACACTCATATATTTAGCTTAGGTTAATTGCTCAAACTGTTTGGCGTTAAAAAACAATATTATTCTTCAATGTCATAATGAAATCGGTTTTATCGTCTGCTAATTTAATCCAACAAAGAAATACATAGGTACATACTTAAATTATTTTGAAATTTAAAGTAAATAATATATATATATATATATATATATATATATATATATATATATATATATATATATATATATATATATATATATATATATATATATATATATATATATCTATATATAGGTATATAAAGACGGTAATCTGTGTGTGTGTGTCCTAACGCTGGCTGAACATAATGAATCGATAAAAAGCCTAAAACTTTGTATACATTAATTTTTCAACTTTGCCGCGTATGGAACCAGTCATCTCAAAATAGCCTCATATAGGTCTAAACTGAGCTAATGGTCACGATCATCACGCCAAATCCAATTCTTCAATTTGCCTTTTTTTTTAAACAATAATTGAAAAATCGTTCCCGCCATATAAAAATACGTAATTATGATATTTTTTTAGCGAGGTTTTGAATATTTTTTTTTTGTTTTCATATAAAACAATTGACTATGTATTTTAATTAAATTAAAATTATTTATATTTTGACGATATTCGAAAAAAAAATTCCTCGGGCGCCGGGGATGGAACCTCGAACCCTCAGTTCCAAACGCGAGCGCCCCACATCACTTCCTCGCCCAGGATACGTGTTGTAAATACACATAATATGTTTATGTACGTAATTTGTTATGTGTAATAATAATATTCAACGTTACGAGGTCAATGACCGTTTGCGTATAATCGGAAAATATTACATTTTGTTAATAGCTAAACTTTTGTATGCATTAAATTAAAAATTGGGATACAACGTCTTTACAGTTGTCTTCGACCTTACACATGAATTATTTAGTTTACTTTTAAAATAACTGTTTCAGTTTCGATTCCGATTAATTATTACTATTCATATTGTGACTTTATTTTAAATCATGTATCAATCCGAAAGCAGCAGTTGAAATTTCAACGGGCTTTAAACTATTAAATATAAATATTAAATTAAGTATATTTAAAAAGATCGAACTCATGACCGATGACTCATTTCTTTTATTTTTTTTAATTTAATAACTTAATATGGCAACACCCATGCGATGATATGTCATGGGGTACAACATTAGTATATATACATATATGTATGTACATATAAAACGGACGCGATGTACATATGTATGTTTGTGGATATGTGGCGGACGCGTGGAGACACAGACAATCACAGTCACCGAAGCACACAGCCAATCAGAGTCAAGTGGTCCACGTGGTCAAGTGGTCGAGGAGATGCGACGTCAGGCCGAGGAGATGCGATGTGTGAAGTCAGGCCGAGCGACGGGAGCGTACACACATAAACACATCCACGAAAACACACACATACATTAATTCATCATTTCGAAAAGGTGAACGGGTTGGATCGCTGAGCGTGTAATGCGCGCACTCAACTTTTTACGATTTATACCTGCGCGCACGCGCCTATAAATTATATTGATATATGACATATAACTTTATTTTAATTCGTGTATCAATTCCTTTCTGAAACCATCAACGGGCACAACACTAGTAGCTTAATATTGTGGCAACGATCTGGTATTTGGATGCAGTTATCTCCTCGACATATTCATGTTATCGAGCGTGTATAAGGTGTTTCAGAATGTCCTCGTTTCAGCGAACGGCCTACATATATTTTCCGGGCGCTATATCGTGACACATATCCGGTTTTAAATCCACTTGTAAATCACCCGACCCCTTTGTTGCTGCAAACTTAACTAAACTTCCATCTAAAACGAATTCCCTTCCTTTACTCATCGGCGAACTTCCTTTTCTAGGCGTAGCTTTATCTTACGGCCATTATTTTATGTTTCTACTTTTCGTGGAAGTGCCGAAGATTCCGACGACACTTTTTATTGTCTACTTTTAGTAATCCCTCATTTGAAAATGTATTCCTATTTATTTGTAAAACCTTTTATTTTTTTCTATCAAAATATAATTTTTATATCCCTATAAGCTGGGTACTATTTTCGGTTGCTTATTTATAAATTGTTATTGGGTGCTTTCTTGAATTTATTATTTACAGATGTTGACCGCCTACTCGTATTTTTTCTTTTACACAAAATATGTCCACCATTAAAAGCTGCCGAATAAACTGATTTTATTTTTCTTAAACAAAGGAGATATTTAGTGGAATTAATGATCTAATCTATTTTTTCTAAATATTGAAAATACAAAAAATTTAGAGTTCATCACATCGTTTTCTTTTCCATTTCACGGTAACATAATATTAATTATAATTGAACATTATCAATTCATCACATCGCATTTTAACTAATATTCCAAGTAAGATATCAATTCGATGCATATATTTTTGAAACACAATCATTTAATAATGTGTTAATAATTTACCAAAACATTGTTTTTTTATTTAATTAATTTCGTATTAAAGCATTAATTCGATACAGTAGTTTATTTTCATAAATAATTTTCTGATGAATAGATACTTGATAAAGGCTTTAAGATCATAAACATTTTCCGATGAAGAGATACTTGATAATTGTTAAACTTTAAACAATAATTGACTTGAATTCTATTAAAATATCTACTTAAAGTAAATACATACATATGTGTTAAATTCATATTCTAATTGCCATAATCAGTGAGTTTTGGAAGCGTTCCAATTCTATAATCGAGATAATTTTCTCATATCGGGTAATAAACTTCCATTAAATATCTTGCCAATAAATTTACTGAATTAATTCCCTACTTCGAATACACTGTAAATATCGGTTATCTGCAAAGAGATGAACCGCTCATACATTTCTTTTATCTTCAGCTTTTTTACGATGTATGTTTGCACAAAGCTAAGCATATTTAATTTGCGCGATGAATAAATTTCGAATTACACACACATTAAAATAATATTTACACCTGACATATATAAACAAACACGCACTAGCGAAATTTTAATTCCACGAATAACATATTTTTCAGTGCTTGTTTAAAGCTTACGCTCGTTTGTTATGTTGTATTATACATATTTATTTACATACATATGTATCTATATATTTGTACATACATATGTACACGTGTACGTAAATACATAAAATACCAAGCATAAAGGTTAATGCGAGACATTAAAAATCATACGGGTTAAAAAAAAATCACGAACATCGTTCGATGGGTAATTAATTTTCACTTGCGAAAACAACGCGAGCGGCCCATAAAAAATAATGGGAAAATATTTTATGATTCGTTTTTGCTTACTCCATAGCAATTCTTCGCCGTGGCTTTCGTAGATTTCAGTGTCAATCGACAATAATCCCTGATACCCGAAGTAACTTAATTATCGAAAGTGGAAGAAGGATTTTTGAGGAGATAAAAATTTAAATTGCCCAATAAAACGAACGATCGGCGAACGAGAGCCATCTTTAAATAGATCCTTAATTTTGTACACTAGAAGCTATTTAGCGGAAAATTTAATATTACGTCATTTAAACTGCGTGTCTTCAAATAGGTTATGCAATGTCACATAAAACTTAAGTCATTAAATATTTAAATATTGTACAACACTACATGGAAAAATTTAATAATAGCTTTCATAGCATTTTTGCAATGTATGTTTATGCACCATAAAATGCTAAAGCACTTTCATTTGAAAATATTTTTATTGAAAATAAATGCATAGTCATTTAATATGCCTATAATATGAAACTCAATTCTGATGCTATTGATAAATATTTCTCACTTCAGCATTTACGAGCATCAGATGGTGTATCAGATTATTTACCTTATCACCTTCAGTCGTAAATTCGTTATAAATTTCATGTTCATTTCATAATGCCAAATAACGGCAATAAACGAGAGAGTCTTTACGAGTTTAATGACTGTGAAAATACTATTAAGTGAAAAACAGCATAAAATGAAATTGATTTCGATTGTACTCTGTTGAAAATAAGAGTTTTTCATGGGATATATAGGCGCTCGTTAAAAAGTATGGATTTTTTTACGATAGCATTAACAATGGACCTAAAAACTAAAAAAAAATACAATTATATTAAAAAAAGGATCTCAGTCAGATCGTATTAAAAATTGTATTTTATCCGTTAATGTATTATTATTTATGAAAAATTATCTATTTATATAAGTGCTACTATAAAAAAGGCTACAAAAATTTTCCATTGCCTATACTATACCTTCGTTTATATCGTATTATACATACTTTCAGAACCATCGAAATATTTGCTTAATTGTAATAAAAAGAAAAAGTTTATTCCTTATTTATATTGCATGTATGTACATATGTATGTAATATCATACAATATTATATTTTCCAAGAGACGGTAATATCCGTTCTACCGATACTTTATATTATATTTATTTATGTATGCATATTGTATGCTATGTGGTAATATAAAATAAATAAATCTCTCGCCGTGGAGAACTTGCTTGCGATGTTGTAATCGATAGGCTCATTTTTGTGACAAATGTGGGAAAGTGTGAAATTTCCTACGCATCCGGTCGACTTTAGCTCCATATATAATATTTTTTTCACATTAAACTTCACAAAAGTTACGATATCAAATTTATCAAACCATCCAAGCGTACTAACGTGAAAATTTTGAAACTGAAAGCTCACTCGAAAACTAAAAGCCAATACGTGTAAGCACCGTTATAAATGCTACTTTTCATTACATCACGTACACCTTCTTAAAATACACCGACAACAGGTCCAACAGGCTGACATTATTCCAAACTAGCAGCTAATATACCCAATCTATTATATATCTATTGGCCAAATTATGAGATTTTAATCCGATAATTACCAAACTAATTTTTAGGGCTATTTATGACTTTATATGATTCAATTTTGATAAGTTGTTAAATTATAGATTTTCCCGATGCTTTTCGTTTTGGTCGATTTAAATATGAATATTATTATGTACCCGTTGATTTCAACGGGTGGCTTCGGAAAGGAATTGATACACGAATTAAAATAAAGTTATTTGTTGTATATAAATATTGTGTAAAGTAATTTATAGGCGCGCGCGCGTATTAATAGTCGAGGGTTCGTTAAACGCCCGCCGTTTGCCCGCGTCGAAAGATTAATGAATGTGTGCCTTCGTGGATGTGTGTACGCTCCCGCGCATCTGACGCTGACGTCATCCGTTACAACTCGCTCAATATAAGGAGCACATGTGAAACGCTCCACACCCCCCCTCCCCATTTCCCCGCTACCCCGCTTCCCCAAGATCGATCGTCACCCCACATCCCTATGCATAGCGTATAGGTACTCCTGGTATTCTAAAATTTGTTTTGTTGAAATCTCCATACAAACATACAAGCATACAAAAACATAAAAAAGATACAAATATACATACATAACGTTTTTATATATGTACTAGCTGTATTAACCAGCTTCGCTCGGTATTTGTAATATAAACCGCTTAAACATGACCAATGTAATAGTAAATATTTTATTAAATTTATTTGATTAGTTTTATTTTATATAAATTTAATTGAATACTCATTTGTTTTTTTTTTTATTAAATTGACTATCATGAACAAACAAACATATTATATAGTAAGTCTCTTTCAAAATTATATGTATACCAGAATCCGGCGCTTGCGCCCCTTAGGGCTTTGGCCTCAGCGTCTTTGCCCCCGAGGACTTCGAATTCTTTGAATCGAAAAAAATCGAATTATTTGTTTGATGACACCCAACGAACGAAGGTTACATACATACATATATAAAGTCTCTTTCCAAATTATATATTAGATATGTATATGTATATAGGTAGTATGCCTTAGGATTTTTTATCATAGTTGAAATTAAAACTAATAATGACTTACCTAACATACTTTTGAATACCGCAGTGAGATAAAATTATTTCGAAATCACATTTTAATGTGTTTAAGTATATAAAAATGAATATTTTTAACATTAGATCACTGAATTATGTATACTATCTTATGGCACATTAACTTATGTAGATCGTAGCCGACGTTTGAAAGTCTTTGGACCTTGGAACTAAAGGTCTTTTTACGCCAGGTAAAGTTTACATAGTATTTTTAATGTTTTTTTTTTTTATTTTCCGCCCAACCAAGCTACGTCGAATTGTATTTTCTATTTTTTAAATAAACTTAATAATATTTTGCATAACCTAAAAACATCAAATCAAAGTAAATTTAAGAAAACAATTCAATATTTATATATAAAAAAAAGAACAAAGGAAGTTAGTTTTCTTTCATATATTTTTTTAATTCGAATTAAGCAGTAGTGTTATTTATTTACTTATATTCATTTAAAAGGAAATATTATATATATTTGGACCACCAAATACATATGTAATTGAGCCATTCAATCGAGTGTATAGATATGTCAATATCCTTAAATTATATGTAATGTATGTTTATAATACATATTATACGTAATCCTACACAAAATGGATACTCTTATGTATGTTTATACGAAGTTATCTAACGAGGGAAATCGAATAATCCACATTAGTTCAAATTAGTATAGCTCGACGTATACATAAATAAAATACCATTAACCTGAAACCAGCTTACTTCTCGTTTCAATATTTTTAGATTAGAAATCATTTATGACAACACTATATTCATCCATTTATTGGAGGGGGTTATTGTGGTTCTAAAATATTATCAAACACCACGCACGTATGCCCCAATTCTGGAGCACACATTTGCGATCGTTCGCCTCGATAATAATACGTCGACTTTCTCGACCCTTTCTTCGTCGGATTTTTCAGCCGATTTTATTACAGGTTGGGCTCAAGCTCGCAATCTCGACACGGGGATCGCCATTGTTAAACAGACACGAGTCGTTGGTGGGTGAGAAATTTCGCGAATTTTCGCGTGAAGTGTGTGTGAAATTGCGCCACCTCTCCAAAAGCCGACTAATGAGAAGTCAAGCTTTTCAGATAGTCACTGTCTTGTGAAAAATTATTCAAAGGAGAGAAAAGCACCACTCTCCTCTCTCTCTCTCGCTAAATTTTCAGACGAATTCAGGTTCGACAGCTTAAGACTTTTAATGCAAATTTGAAAAGTCATCCGGCGGAGTTTTCGCCGAAGCGAGACCGTCTCCCTTAGACATTAATATTATGAAGCCGATTTTAATGTTGCTCAATTAAAGTGACCGACTTGCGAGTTTCGACAATATTACGTTGATATTATATATTTTTGTAATGATTAGGTTTGCGTGACTGGTAATAAAGCATGTAGCGAGATAGCGCGTATGCTCATTTCTTATGTGGGGAAAATATATCGTAAAACTTTATCGTTGAATCTCGTTATACATATATGTATTGTAATAATGACAAAAAAAAATAAAACAGCACTATAATTCGACCAGTCAAAACAATTACTCAGAAAGTATACGACAATATTCTTTTTTATCTTCGTGCTATATCTGAATTGTATTACCTGTGATCAAATTCCAATTAGGCTACCTTGTTTTTTCGAAAGCACTTATTTTAAGTCACGTACTTACTGGTAGATTATCGAAAAGCAATTTTACAATTTATGTATTTTCTGTTTCGATAAAATTAAATCCAAAATAAAGGCGGACGTATTTTTAAATAATTTACTTTTACTTGTACTCTTAATTTAATTCCCTATTACGAAACTATTATATATAATATATCTAAAAAGTATCGCATTACTTATATAGTGATTTTAGATAACTTGAAATTTATAACGATATTATATAATGCAATATTTTGTTACTATTCTAATTACATATATAAGATAAAAATAAATAAGTAAAAGATGTTGCAAAAAGAGTCTTAAACTTAATTTTTTTCTGTACTGTGAGACATTTGTTGATAATAAATCAGCTTCAATGTATTGTCTCATAAAGCTAATATCAAACTAAATTAAAAACACATTTTTTTAATTATATTTTTAAATTCAAGCACATCCAATATATTATACTTCAGCTTAATTTGATATATTTGTATTAAGTACATATTCATTCTAATTTACGCTATCAACTTTTAGATTCATTTAATCCTTTTTCGTGCATTCAAAATTGAATGTACATATGTATGTACATACATATATTACAGTCCAAGTATACATTTTATTCGTTCATGGAAATACTAATTTGTTCATACAAAGACCGATGTTGCCTGTTTTTTGTACACAAAAGAACAAATTAACCAACGAACTACATATGTACTATGTACATATGTATCTATGTAGTTTGTCTATGCTCAAAATATACTGAGCAACATAACACTTTTCACTTTATCTACATATATAGTGTAGATTTTGACTGATTCGAACTCAAAATCGATTACTGATCACTTTTTCATGATGTAGTTTCCTTTACCGGAGCGAAGACTAATTGCGCATTTTTTTAAACGCTTATATCACATCTCAAATTGAAAGAACCCACCAACAATCAATTGCAAACTTAATATAGATTGATTATTTTTCGCTTCAGTAATTCTTTTGTTGCTCAGTAATAATTATTAGGCCTTTTTTCACAACCGCTTTTCCCAATCGTGTGCGTAACTGGGGTTGCAATATTTTAAAATAATAACTGAAACGGGAATTATAGCAACGTTGTAATGCGATTTCCTATTTAGAATACTTGGCATTTGGACATCTCAAAGGTTTTGGCAGCTATGTAAATGTTTCATACGACACCTAGTGGAAGTTTTAACTCTTAGCACTTGTATTAACAAACTAGTATGTTCACGAACGAACTGAAGTGAGCACGTTGATTGCAACACATATAATAAATTTTACACATAGTATATCTGCTTTTCACTTTGAACGAAAGTAGCCCTTCCGAACCTAAATATGTATACCGTTGCCATTGCTAGCTGTACGTTGACAAATATTGCGGTTGTAAAAAAATCAACAGAGTAATCGATTTTTTGTACCATTTTCGATGCCACGTAATGCAAATTTTCCCACTTTCATTACCAGATTATGAAAATTTTATCTCAGTGAATGTGAAAACGCGGCGTAAATTCATTTAATGGATATTTCGCTTATATGGAACTGCCTGGCGTTGATTAGGCAGGCCAAAGTTGAAAAGCGATATTAAAAAGTGATTTTTTTAAGAAAAAATTATCGTGGTACTAAATTGAAAACAATAAATTTGTAATAACGAAATAACAAACATTTTTTGATTTTTAAATGCTTTTTATTATTACTAAACTATGTTCAAAATACATCTTATATCAATTTTAATAGCTATTGATCTACTGATCATTTTCTATTTTATAATTTTAATTTAATTTTGTTAGTAATCATAGTATTATATTATTCTAATGTTAATGTACATCATAATAGGAAAGATAGCTCAAAAATCTATATAAAATTCTTATAAATGCTCATAATACATCTAATACATAATATTAATTAAAGACTCTCTAAAGTCGATGACCTAAAGCAGATTGTTTTTAGGTAATCTGTGTTTATACCTGAAGGGTATAGACATTTTGTTGTAATCACCGAGACTCTTCACAAGTGTGTTAGTATGGTTATTAGTGATTCTGTCATATAATCTACTGGTTAGTCTGTTAGTAATGTCTGTAACAAACCGAATATTATTTATGCATGCAGTTTTTTTAAGTTAGTATAATATATATGGGTGTATTATAAATTATTTTTAGGGATTTATTTTGTATTATTTGGAGCACATGTTGTTACATACATATGTATGTACGTATCATTGTATATGTACATATGTATATCGATAGTGAGTGATTTTACCAACAAAAAATGTATGCATTACAAAATCGATAAAAGGGTGTTTTTCGTTTTATATTATATTATACAACCGGACATAATCATTGTCGCTTGTCTACCTCCGTCATGTTGTCGCTCGAGCGGAATTCTGACATCTCACTGTCGAAATGTCTTCCAACAAAACCGCACTCGAATATGTATTTTATCGATATTAAAACTTTCATGGTTCTCAAGAGTATCTATTTGCATCTCAACCGTTAAATTCGAAACACGAAGTCGAATCTCGACACCCTCGTCCTCAAAAGTGACGCCGCTGAAAAATACGCACACTCAAAGTCGTATGCAAATGTAAGACCAACGACTAATTTTAATAACAATCTGTCGGCTATCTCGCATTTCAAAAGACCGTGTCTAACAATGGTGCTTTTTGTGTTGTGGAACGGAACAACAGTTGAAATATTTCCGGCTTTTTCGATGTACAAAACGAAAGCAAAAATGCAATGCGCCCGTTGGAGCGTCTCTTTCTTCAGCTCGCTTGGTTTTTCTCAAATCACTTGTATATATGTATGTATGTATATTATACATAAATATATACACAGAGCGTATATAATATATACAATTCAATGTGTGTATATTAAAAATTGCGCATACCTATTCTTACATTTTTAGCCGTTGGAGAAAAATTCGTGAATTTTTCTCCAACGGCTGCTGTAAATGTAGTGTTCGAATGTAAACAACGGGTCCGAAATTTATCTACATTGTATGTACCTATTTACATATATATAATGACGTTATGTCATATATCTGCAGTAATAGATACATACATACATACATAAGTACGTGTTGTATGTTTTGGAAAACATCACATGTGTAAATTTCCATCATAAAATGATAAGATAAGAACAGATAACTTTGTAATTAAACGAGGAAAACCTTCTAAAGCGCAAGCTTACAGCCTTTCGGTCTAATATTTTGTCTGTAATTTCTGTATAATGTTTTGCGGTGAAAATTTGATTTAACAAATGTTGATTGTCGCTTTTCGTAAGCGCTTTGACACAGATTGAAGTAAAAATTTGATTCGTTAATTCGTTTCTATCGAAATTGTAGATCGTTCATTTTTGATAATTGTAATTAATTTATTTTTGAATTAACGTACGTATGTATGTACATATGTATTTATGTATTTACTTCCAATAATGTAAATTAAAAAAAAATGTTTTATCGAAAATAGAGAACCGTCACGCAAAATATCCATTAATATGATTAGGATAAAAACAGTATATAAAATATTATAATGTATAAAAGAGGCTTCATACATAATACTTTTTCTCATTGTGTACGAATTTGTAGTTTATTTTTATTTTATTATATAACTTTGTGAAATATTACAATTTTTGGAAATAAAGAAAACGACTCGGAACCGAACATTGTTGTGCTCTATCGTTATAGTACATAGAAAAGCAATCGAATATAATGTATTTATGAAACGGCTATAAGCTACGAAACATAAAAAAAAAAAAAAATATATATATATATATATATATATATATATATATATATATATATATATATATATATATATATATATATATATATATATATATACATCGTTCGAACTAACTGAATTCATTTGCATAAAATGCTTTGAATCTCTTTTTATATTCATTTGGTCGCGGCACGCTACGTGTTAACATCGTATGTGCATTATTATTTACACCGAACACTCGAGCAAAGGGGTTACCCTTACGGGTCCTTTTAATCCGGTTTGCATTTGAATTTTATTTTCATTCTTTTAGACACGTCAAAAATAAATATTCATTTCGTGCACAAATTTAGTTCTGAAATATTTATTTACACCCAATATGAATATATAATAGGTACGTTTAGTATATATAAAAGTTTTATGTAATCGTTTGTGTTCCGACTTTTGTAATGACGTGTGGCAAACAGTCTTATTAACTGATTGTCGATTGGCATTATTGACGAGTTGGCATTAGTGTCGGCCCAAGCGGAAATACGCGACGGTCGACAGAGTCACCGAGTAGACGGCGTACGGACAGCTTGTGTTCCGTACGCTCCGCTGGCCCACCACGTGCAAATTTTACATTTCAATAAACTACATCAAACCATTATCGAAGTCTTTTCCATGATGGTCACTTCGAACCGGACACCAGTAACCTAGGCCACAACACCAAACGGACAAACCAATAGGAAAAAACGTGGTCGAGAAAAAATGGATGTCAATTAAGAAATCGGTATCGTTCCTTTGTTACTATCCATACCTTTCCAATACTAATAACATGTTTGCTTCTATTTCAGCAATATATTGATTGATGTACAGAGGTACATGACCGCGTGATTGACGCAGAAAATATATAAATAAAAACATAACCTACAAAGACGCATGGGACACAGAGGTAATCCAAAATTATCGGAACGATCACATAAACATCGTAAAGGATATTCAAGTAAGTGAATGTATTCAATCTCAGGCAATCTGTTCAAAAGGCAATCATGTGGGTAGGTCAGTTTTAAAATATGTTTTAAAGTATAACAATTAATTAACGCGATTGTATAAAATAATATCGCGCTACGAAGGAATGTTTCATCGGTCGCATCGAATTTCGTATTAAAAGTGTAAAATCAGATGTAGTGTAAAATTAGCAAAGCACGTGGAGAATTATACTTGTAGCCCCAAAGTGGCTTAAACCAAGTACATACCGGTATATGCATATCGGTAGATCTTTGTTTCTTAATGTGTGTAGAAACACCCTCCCCCCCCCCCCCTTCCACGATAAATGTGGAATTATACTTGTAGCCCCAAAGTGGCTTAAACCAAGTACATACCGGTATATGCATATCGGTAGATCTTTGTTTCTTAATGTGTGTAGAAACACCCTCCCCCCCCCCCCCCTTCCACGATAAATGTGGAATTACACTTGTAGCCCCAAAGTGGATTAAATCAAGTACATACCGGCATATTCATACATCGGTAGATCTCTTTGTTTCATAATGTGTGATGAAACAGTGGTGATTTAAAATAAATCACAAGACTTGTAGCCCCAAAGTGGTTTAAATCAAGCACCCACCAATTTAGGGTTGTTATTTCTTCCAAAATATGTTGGATAGATTCTGGTGATAATAGTTAAAGTAGAATATTAAGATTCACGGTGAATCATTGAATATTATTACCTTATCTCTACGAATAGTTCAATTGACAGCTATAGTAGAGAATAACTGTATTTATGAGACGAAATAGTGCAACTTTCTGAAACAAATGTCAAGTGCTGAAAACGAGGAAATAGAAGCTTCGACTTCCCAGTCGCATAAAGGTCGAAATCCAACTAGGGACGTAGAACCTATTAGAGACAGGTCAAGCTCTAGAATACATCAGACTCGAAGTCAGACTCAATCGATAAAAACATTAGCGAAAGAAAATAAAGTAGAAGTTACAATGACGTCAATAGAATTAAGGTATTCGGGCGCGTTTAAAAGACTACAGGAGAAAATAGACAGAATCTCCGAAATAAATGAAGGACAGTATCAATTTATTGAAAAAGCATACGAATATCTCCAAAAACTCCATTATGAGTATTTAGACAACATCACAGATATAGAGCAGGCGGATCAAATAGACGAAGAGTTCTACATAATCACAATGACAATTCAAAATCTTAAAGCAGCATTAGAGAGACAATCCATTCAAGATTGTAAACTGAAGGTAGAGCAAGCAACAATTAAATTTGCTAGAGATAAGTTACCGACGTTAACCATTCCCACATTTCAGGGAGATCCATCTGAATGGCAATCGTTTCAACAAGCTTTTAAGAATATAATAGGAAACAAAACGGAATATTCGAATGTCACGAAATTGCAATATTTGCATCAATCCTTAATCGGTCCCGCTTTGGCAGCTGTATCAGGTTTAGATATTAGCTCAGACAATTACGAAATAGCTTGGAGTATTTTAGACAAGCAATATAATTTACCAAGACTTAATCTCAAAACTAGGATTAATTCACTTTGTGACTTAAAATTAATCACAAGAGAATCACATATCGAATTGAGAAATCTATTGAATCAGGTAACAGTGTGTATTAAAAACATTGAATCGTTGGGTTACGCGAGAGAAATTTTAGATCCATGGGTAACATGTTTAGTTCTAAGGAAATTACCTTTTAATATAGTAAGAGACTGGGAAATATCGCTGGTTAGCAGAGAAATGCCACCATATGAAAGTTTAGAGACATTCTTGCAGAATAGATGTAATGTATTACAATCTACTGCATCTGTAACTACGGTGAAGGAATTCCCTCATAGTCGTCAAAGAATCATGAGAACTCATGTCGCGAACAAAAACCCATCAAGTAAGGTAAACGCATGCGCATTCTGTCGAAATAATCATTTCATAGGCAAATGTGATAAATTCAAAGCAAAATCCAGTATGGAAAGAAATGAATTCGTTAAATCTAATAACATGTGTTTTAAATGTTTAAATTCATCGCATAAGATAACAAATTGCAAGTCTAACTATAATTGCTTAAGGTGCAAACAAAACCATCACACTTTGTTGCATCAGGACGATACATTTAGTTCCAATAATACGGGAAGGAAGTCAATTAATGCTCATTCTACTCATTTCTCTCAAAGGGAGATAATTTTACCGACGGTACAAGTAGACATTATAACGTCCAATGGAACGGTCGTTAAGGGTCGCACATTATTAGATTCCGGCTCACAAGTCAACTATGTTACCACATCTTTCGCTAAGAAGAATAACTTCAAGTTAGAGAAAATCTCTCAAAAAATTGTAGGTATCGCTAATCAAGAAAGTAGCATTCGTCACATCACCAAGGTGACCATAAGGTCTTCAACCACTAATTACTCAACCAAAGTGTTGTGTTTGGTATTACCAGAAATTACTGGCGAAATTCCAACTGTGAAACTGGATCAACAGTTAATTTCAATACCAGCGGGAATCAAGTTATCAGATCCCCTTTGGAATAAACCGACGCCAATCGATTTCTTGCTCGGCGCCGAGATTTGCGTTCATGCTATGAAAGCAGGAACCATCCAGTTAGGAAAAGGTATGCCTATCTTAAAGGATACCGAATTCGGATGGACAATAGTTGGTCCATATCCCGAAGTAAATAATGCTCCAGGGAAGAGCCACATAGGCTTAAGTCAATTAGACAGTCACATTCAAAACTTTTGGATGATCGACCAGGTTCCTATGGTAAAACATCAATCTCTTGAGGAGAAAAGATGTGAGGAACATTTCCAAGCACACACATCACGAGATAAAAACGGTAGATTTTGTGTAGCTTTACCATATAAAAATTCCCCGGTAGTATTAGGAAGTTCATTGCACATTGCGGAGAAAAGACACAAAACTTTGGAAAGACGTTTTTTAGCCAATAATAATTTAAAAATGGAATACAATAAAGTTTTAGAAGAGTACATAAATTTAGGACATATGTCAGAGTGTGAACCTCCGGAGGCACATGAGGTTCATTGTTATTTACCTCATCACGTCGTGGTTAAGGAGTCTAGCCTTACCACTAAATATCGTGTAGTTTTTGATGCGTCCGCAAAGACAACGTCTAATATCTCACTAAATAATATTTTGATGGTGGGACCTAGTGTCCAATCAGATTTGTTAAGTTTACTACTCAACTTTCGACTCCATAAATACGTGATTACTGCGGATATTAAGCAGATGTACCGACAGATTCAAATAGCAGAGAAAAATAAAAATGTACAACGAATCATTTGGCGAACAGATCCCCAGAGTAAATTCAAGCATTACAAGCTTAATACAGTAACATTCGGAACTGCTTCAGCCCCATTTTTAGCTACTAGATGTCTAAATCAGTTAGCAGAGGAGAATAGAAACAAATATCCCATCGCTAGTAAAGTGATCGAACGTGATTTTTATGTTGATGATTTGCTCACGGGAACTAATACTATTGAAGCTGGTAAATTATTAAAGGTTCAACTGGAAACCATATTATTATCAGCCGGTATGCCCTTAAGCAAATGGACATCGAACAACTCCGATATAATCACGGATGTTAAAGCTGACGATTGTTCAGATTTTAACTTCTCTAACGAATCACACAAAACTTTAGGTTTATTTTGGAAACCGCGGGAAGACGTTTTTGTATTTAAGGTTCAAACCGAAGTCGAGACTGAAAATATAACAAAAAGAAACTTTTTATCAGTAATTAGTCAGATCTTCGACCCATTAGGACTATTATCTCCATTGTTAATTAATTATAAGATATTAATGCAATCTGTCTGGCAACAAACCATTGGTTGGGATGAATTCATTCCTCAGACAATCTTCAAAAAATGGAAAGATTGTCAATTATCCAATACAGTCATGAAACTTTATAAAATTCCTAGATTGATAATACTAAATAATGTCATTAATATACAGGCACACGGATTTTGTGACGCATCCGAGAAAGCTTATGGTGCTTGTATTTATGTAAAATGTACTGATCAATTGGGAAATTCCAAATGTCATCTTGTGTGTTCTCGTTCGAGAGTCGCTCCGCTCAGTTTGGTAACTATTCCGCGTTTAGAGCTGTGCTCCGCTATGTTATTATCAAAGTTAATGAAGTCAACAATAGACCAATTAACAATTCATATTAATGAAAAATATTATTGGACGGATTCAACCGTCGCATTGCATTGGATTAGAGGAGAGTCATGTAAATGGACCACCTTCGTTGCCAATCGAGTGGCCGAAATCCAATCAATATCTCAACCCATTGAGTGGTACCATGTCTCCTCTACAGACAATCCAGCAGATTTAATTTCTCGAGGGACTCAACCATCAGAATTAAATCATAATTCGTTATGGTGGGACGGCCCTAGTTGGTTGAAATTAGACGAATCACGATGGCCTCGAAGACCTCCTGAGATCACAATAGATCTTCCAGAGAGAAGGGTAGTCACTAACGCTACCCTTGTGAGGGAAAATAATTGGATAGATAAATATTCTCATCTTCCAAGACTCCTTCGAGTTTTATCATATGTTCGTCGGCCACTAAGGAATAAACAATTAAACGTTAAAGAAAATAACGAACCGTCCGCTTTAGAATTAAAAGATGCTTTAAATAATTTGATAAGGTTATCGCAAATGGAATCATTTCCATTGGAATATCGTTTGCTGAGCAAGGGACATCCAATTCCCAGTAGCAGTAAATTAGCTAAATTGTCCCCTCTATTCCACGAGAATTTAATTTGTGTTGGAAGTAGACTTCCTCTGGGAACAACTCTATCAACGTCACCCATTATCTTGTCAAATAAGCATAAACTTACACACATGATTGTCCGAGATGCGCACTTGAAATATATTCACTTGGGTACTCAAGCCTTACTGTCGTTATTGCGGCAGACCTATTGGCCATTGGCCGGACATAATACTGTCAAAGGAGTGGTGCGTTCATGTGTCATTTGTTTCAGAAATAAACCACTGTCACACAATAGATTAATGGGATTACTCCCGCTTGAACGTACCACTGCGAATTTTCCTTTCAGTCATGTGGGGATAGACTTCGCAGGACCTTTTCCTGTGAAGAGTGGTTGCAATAAGAATTCTAAGATAGTTAAGGGTTACGTTTGTGTCTTTGTGTGTTTTTCCAGTAAGGCAGTTCACTTGGAACTTGTCGGAGACTTAACGAGTTCAAATTTCTTAAATTGTTTAAGAAGATTCGTAGCCAGACGTGGCAGGCCCAATACGATATATTCCGACAATGCTACTAATTTTGTCGGTGCAAGTCGTGAACTCGTTAATTTAGTAAAATTAATTTACGAACGTCCTCATGAGGAGAAGCTACTACGGTATGTAGCCTCCGAAGGGATTCGTTGGAAGTTTAACCCGCCAAGGGCGCCTCACATGGGAGGGCTGTGGGAAGCAGCGGTTAAATCCATGAAGATTCATTTAAACAAGGTGTTAAAGGCCACCACCTTAAATTTCGAATCATTTTGTACGGTATTGACTCAAATAGAAGCTTGCATGAATTCCCGTCCTCTTAGTCCCTTGTCTTCGGATCCACTAGACCTTTTACCCCTCACACCTGGACATTTCTTAATTGGCAGATCCTTACTCGCTCTTCCAATGGAGGTTAAATATAACACTAATGTCCATGCCAATCTGCTTCAGATACAATTGACCACAGCAGCATTTTGGAAACGTTGGTCGGCGGAATATTTACATTCTTTGCAGTTACGACACAAATGGAAGAAGGACTCGAGCAACAATCTGAGTGTGGGTCAAATGGTCCTGTTAAAGGAGGAACACATGCTGCCAACCCGATGGGTCTTGGGTCGAGTCACTAAATTGTATCCCGGACCAGATGGCAGAGTTCGAGTCGTCGACGTCTTTACTGCCAGCGGAGAGTTTCGTCGGTCCAGTCATCTAGTGGCGCCATTGCCGATTCTACCACAAGGACCACTTGACAGGAAGGAAGATCAGCAAGAGGGAGGAGAAACAGCAGCTTCAATTCCGTCAACTTCGGTAGCTTAGTTTAACCCGAAGACACTACCCCCAACTCATATTACTTATTAGATGTAATCATGAGTTTAAATCATTCAATGTTAATAGTAGTACTCCGTAATTCACTTTAATTGTGTTGTGTGTATAATTTAAGCTATTTTCATTTTAACATTCGGCAGTATATATCTCCGAATTTAATCTAATCATTTTGTCTTTATAATATAAGACTTGTCTCATGTCATCACTCGGAAGGATTATATCCGAGTTTAAAATAAACTGTTCAAATTTGACAGTTAAAATTAGATTCATGATTTGTTAATGTTAGTCTCCAAGCCACACTTAATGGAGCATCTTAAATTATTTCATGTCTACTTAATTATAACCTGCCGGGAGTCATCCGCAGGTCTTATGTTTCTTGTTATGAAAACATAAGTTAACTCTTACTGTTTATAGTATTTATGTGAATCATAGAATAAGTAAATATTATAATACTGAACATTTCGATGTTTAACGTAGAGACATCTATAATCATAGTTCGCCTTCATTTCCTGCTTGTAGGAATGAATGAATGACTTTCCAATTTACTTTTAATTTAGCAATGTTTGTGCTACTTGTTGATGAAATCAAGTTAACTTAGGAGCATTACACTCACTAATCAAGTTTAGTTGATCGGTAATAGCTGATCTGTCTTGACAACTGTAACAGTGTCAACATTGTATTGTCTAAGTTAACATCAAGATGAGGAATGCTTAAGTTTTAAACCATATACAGTCCACTCTCTCTTCTTTAAAGTAAACTTATCTTGTAATGCTTATTCACAGCTTCAAAGGAGATTTCAAAAATTTTGATGTAAATAGAAACAACATTCACCAGAGGTATACCTATAAGTTGAAATATTACTGAACCAATAAATTGATTTTATCCTCACACTGGATGAGGCAAAGGTTTCATTATTCACCCTCTATTTAATTATTTTAAGAGCTATGATTTATTGTAAACGACTCGTCAGTAATGCTGTAACTCTGTAGAATAACTGTATTGTTCAACAGTTTTCCTATGTGGGACTATGTTCCGACTTTTGTAATGACGTGTGGCAAACAGTCTTATTAACTGATTGTCGATTGGCATTATTGACGAGTTGGCATTAGTGTCGGCCCAAGCGGAAATACGCGACGGTCGACAGAGTTCGAGCAGACGGCGTACGGACAACTTGTGTTCCGTACGCTCCGCTGAACCACCACGTGCAAATTTTACATTTCAATAAACTACATCAAACCATTATCGAAGTCTTTTCCAGTTTGCATATGCATATATGATTAATTTGATAATAAAAGTGAAGTTTGTGTGCTCTTATGTATGTATGTACATACATACATACATGAAAGCACTAGTAATAATATCAATAACATCGTAAATCAATCAAAATAGCTTGCTGTGGTTGAAAATGTGTCACAATTTTAAACATAAATCTAGATTATTTCGCCAGTTTATTTTTGAAAATACCACGAGTTATGATCGTTTTATAACATTATACTAACGAAAATTTATCACCGATTCCCCAATGATATTAATGTTTCAAATAAACGCATTTTTGAGGTTAATTAATGATAATGTAATATATGATTACAAGTATTGCACATATGTATTATATGAATATGATTGTACACATATACTGATACCAAAAAAAAAACATTTCCACAATAGCGGTATTTAAAAATGCTATCAACGAAATTCGGGTATCTTAGAGAGGGACATCGATTTTCTCGATATAATAACGGTGTGTCAATGGACGGTGATAGCGACAAATTATGATTATGGATAGTTTATTTATTCATTTTGTATCGACTAATCGTGCGTTGCCTAACAGATCTCACCAAAGTGACGAATGCGCTTAACAAATTAAGAACAGAAAAAAATACATGAATTTAAAAAACATACATGTCATTAATAATTCTTACAGTAAACAAATATAATGACGGTGAATTTGTTAAAAACAGCCAAGTTAACAGTTAAAAATTAACTTAGGTCTAGTCGGTCGCGATCCTCGTAAACAAGGAAGCGGTGCAGTGAATGAAAAGAGATATTAAAAATGTCACTGGCACCATCCAGTGAGTTTAAATAACCTCGGTGACCTCGAGGAATAGGAGAATTACATAGAATATGCCGCGGTTCTTGTCTGAGGAATATGAAATAGGGGACGATGGCGGGTCCAGGTAAAAGAGCAAGAAGGCCAGAATAGACTGGCATGAGACAAAACCTCGAAATATAGAAAATAAGAACTTGATTAGGGCAACAGTCCTCCTGTGTTCAAGAGAAGTGTAGCTGACCATACCCATAACAAATCTTGAATGAAATAAATATGGTTAAGTCTCATGCTGCTCCTTATAAAGGAGCCGGAGAAAGCGTCGTTGGATAAGCTCAAGCTTAATAGACTGACTTTTGGCCGAAGGCCTCCAGATCCAGATAATGATACTTCTCACCAGAGCATTATACAACAGCCTCAAAACAGTAGGATTATGGAAATTCCGGTAATTGCAAAAATCAAACCCTAGCATCCTTGAAGCAGAGCAACGCACAGAATAAATGTGATTGAAGAACTTGAGTTCACTCTGAAAAGCAACCAGAAGAGTAGCATTATATAATATACTATAATAGCCTTACTAATAGCCCAATAAATTAGAATAGCCTTACATTTGGAGACACTGAGAGGCAAACGGCTGGTTAAAGACCAAGCATGAAGAGCATTTGAATCTTCTTGTAAAAAGCTTGCAAGAGCGCTCAGAATCTATAATAAATCATCCGCATATAGTGAAAAATAGCAGTTGACTAAGTGTACGCCAATATCATTAACAAATAAATTAAAGAGCAAGGGTCCGAGGTTAGAGCCTTGGGGAACCCCGGAGTCAGCAATGGAGCGAGAGGTACCAGAGACAACAAACTATTGACGATTCATGAGATATGCATCAATCTGTCAAGAAATCCATAAGCGGACATTTTTTTCAATGATATAATATGATTCAGCTTATCAAACGCTTTCTGGAAATCAGTATAAATCACAAAATTATAGTTCGAAATACTATCGAAATCTGAAAACTTCGATATACATAGGAAAAAGAATACTTAAAAAAAAAAGTTAAAATAAACTAAACGCGTTGGTCGTTTTTTTAGCGTACATAGACGTCATATTCACCTCTCTCCCCAGTTATCGCCGAGAACAAACGAAAAAATCTTTATTCAACTCACAACAGACATCGACACGTTGTCGCTACACGTGACCCCTTCTCATCCCGACCCAACAAAATAATATTATATTTTTGAGGAATAAATTTCGCACGATAAACCTCGTACGAGCAAAACGTTCGCTGAATTTCTCAACGGAAAATTTGGTACGCGCCATGATGCGTGGAATGTGTGCGGCAAGTGTTAATTATGAATATGAACGGACAACCCTTAAACCACATACCACACGCTAAATTCCTACATTTAAATATAATTGTAATAATACTGGTAACTATTTCGAAAAGGGATTTGCATCTTCAAAACATTACTATAGCGTATATTTGCTATGAGTACAAGTCAATATACATATTTCGAGGCGTGAGAGTGATTTTTTTTTAATAGTTACTCGCCCAAGGGAACTTTTTGCTGTCAGAAATATGCCAATTTTACAATTTCAAAAGTCTAATTTTCGGATCCAAAAACACTATTTCTGTTTGTTAATTCACAAATTGTTATCACTTCTTTTAATTCGATATGTTCAAAATCTCGGAAAAGCAGAATAAACGTATTACAGGTCATTAATATTTTATAAATATTATTAAGCGCAAAACATTATATCTATTTAATGTTTTATCTATATAGTTATTTAATTTTAATAAAAATAAAAATAAAACTTTAATAATAACGGTTCATATGTCGATTTATATATGTACATAATACTAGTTGTTTTACCCGGCTTCGCTCAATATTTGTAATATAAACAGATTAAACATGGCGAATCTAATAGTAAATATTCATTTGTTTTTTTATTAAATTTATTTGAATTGAAAAAAAAATGTATCGAATCGTCATAAACACTGTTTTGTTTATGACGATTCGATAACCCGCCCACAGTCCCCATGTCGTCATGGAAATTTTGACTTATTTCCGAAGTTTGTGTCAGATCGAAGCGATGACACACGCGACTTTTTGCCGCCCCTTCTCAATTAACTCAAACAATGGTAAAAGTTTTTTTTCAATTTTAAATGTTTTTTTTTTATTTCTTCATTTATTATACGTTCCTTAATTATTGACCCCACCTTTATGTTTTTGCATGATGGCGTACGTATTTCTCTCTGTTTAACACTTAAATGTTACAAAAATTAATACACACATACATATGTACGTACATACGTGTACGAAGTTTCGTAATCAAATCAGGCCGTTTTTGACAAAAATACCCTGGGGCGCCATTCATACCCCGCTTGAACAGAATTAGAATTTTTTTTGCTTGATGAAAGTTTAAGAAATTGATATACGCATTGAGTATATTCCATGAACCCAGTGCGTTTTCTTTTGATTTTGAGTTGATTATAATTGATTTCTGTTTAACATATGGTCTACGCGAGAAGACATGCGGGGTGAATTTAATTGAATGAAGGGATATATTTATATAGATATTATCTAAATTTGCGCCAAATAAAATATAAATATAGAAGAGTGCGTCAGCGTAAAACCGGCTTCGCGATTCGACGCAAATTTGTGATGGTAAAAATCGGCGAAACGCGAAGTCAAATGCACCTGCACTGGGAACGCTTCTTATGTATATGTAGGTCAATAAATTGTACCTATACAATCTTACAAAAAAATTTTTTTTACCAAATTATTTATTTACAAATGGTTTTTGTTTACAAAAATCCATTTTAACAGTTTCTGATAATGATTCTATTTATTTCGGAATATATACATATATACGAGTACATGTTCATATGTATGTATATGTACCTATGTATGTATGTACATACATAAAGATTTATTTTTTTTTAGTGAAAGCGGTGAATTTCATGTCAAACTTTTTTGCCAACATGGGTGCAATTTTTCGATGCTGAAAATAGTAGGAAAATGGAAAAATCGTCATTTAACAAACACGTCTATTCGTTTTCAGCATACACCGTTTCCGTGCCTGAAGCTGAATTTGAAAACAGACGAAGCGAATTTGAAAAATTCGTAGTTTCTGATCCAGAAAAATACACGACAGCTCACATTAATATTCGCTTTTCGCTTGAATTAAATTTTGCGGAAAATCTTCCGAAGCGCGTATATCAAGATCAACCATGTGCGAGATATTAAAAGCGGGGATCCTTTAATATAATATTAAACTTAAGTTAAATATCATATTAAAAATATTACATAACATATTGTAATAATATATGTATTTATACGCTATATGTAACAACCACATTGTATTATATATACATATGTACGTATTTGTATGTCATATCCACGTCAATCATCTAAAAATATCAAAATATTGCTTAACTATTTAAATTTTTCTCATGAATGGCTGTGGTTTTCAATGCGATTTATTCAAAGAAAATTTCTATAAATAAATAAATTATTTGATTGACACTTGTATAAAATTTGCATAAATATTCCTTTTATAAAATTATCATATACCTATGTATATGTATGTATATATGTTTTTTTATTTATATATTAGAAACAAAAGCCAAAAACATTGTTATTTATTGTTTGTGCATATGTGTAGTTATCGATAATTTACATAGTTGTTTCCAATACAAGAAATAATAATAAATTTATATGAAGCGAGTATGTACGTTGTAATTAAAAATTATTATTATTTTTAATTAAAAACAAAGCTTCAGATTGCTTAAACGAAATCAAATGTCATCTTTGAAAAATCACGTTGAAGTTTTGAAACGAATCCACTTTTTTTTATTGTTAAAGATCAAAATGGAAGGGAGTGGTCTTCTTCAATGTTAATCTTTAGAAATCGTGTAATTCAGAGACGGTTTTTATCTGTTTTGTCGCGATTAAAATGATCGATTTACGAGTTTGGATAAGTTGTGTGGACTAACGATCTCGAGCTTTTGTAAAAGCTTAATCCAGCTAACATAATTGGTTCCTATAAATATTCAGCCGTCTCTGCTTGCATATAAAACATTCACGAGATTAATTCAGAATGCAAATTGATCTACATCATTTTCGCATTAGAAATAAGGGAAATTGAACTTGAGCGGATATGGCATACATTAATGAATAATATTATAAATATTTTAAATGCTACGAATAGACTGTGGTATTTGAAGATTCAACCTTAATAAATCAACATTAATAAACAATTTAATTTGTCAACGAGAAATATTTCTAGCGATACGCCATTATTAAATATTTGTAACCATGCCGTTCGAATGCATTCAAAATTACGATGATATTTATTATTTTCGTTTAATCTGGCAATGTGGAACACGAAAATGATCAATTATGTACGTAAATTATGCAGCTCTATATCGAAGTTTGATTATTATATGTAGTACGCGTACCAATCAGTTATCAATTTATTTACGATATTTATAATTTACCGATCTTTAAAAAGCTACACGATTTTATCTGTACGGAATGAACTTTCGATTTTGCGAAAATATTTTTACGGATTATCGTTTCGTCGCGACACGTTTCCAAGGAAAAAAATAGCATTACAACTGTTTGTTTGTCGGCAAAAGAATTTTCCCGAGGTAAATCAGCCATTTTGTGCGGCACAGCTTGCGCTGAATACTAAAAGATGCCACACCGAATACATAAAATATTTTTCCTATTGAATTGGTACGCTTTTCAATGACTCGTTCATTTGAGAGGTTTCAAGCTATACGCAAGAAAATTTAACACTTTCGAATAACAATGAGGCAATCGCGAAAATACAACTCGACTCTTACCACTCGAATTACAACAATTCAGCTACCAAGTATTTAGATTTGTTTTCACGGTATTTATCCTTCCGTTCAAATTAATTTCGTTATTAACGTTTAACAATTCATAATTTAAATTAAAGATTTTTTCAACGAGATAATTAAACTCTGCTCAAATACACTCTATGTACATTATAAAATCAAACGAGTCTATTGATCATGTTGTAATAAAATTTCTGCTAATTAAAATTTATCGTTCAAATAAAGTTTAAATTGCTGGGTTGCCGTTTTATGAGACGTCATCGCATATAAACGCGTTAATTGCATTCGATATTATTTGTTTAATTTATGTGTGTGTCGATCTAATCAAAGATTTAATTAGTTAATGGCATTTTCTAAATTGGATTTTTTTCCTGGAACTACGCATTCTTTTGCCACCTTCTTCTGTCTCACGTCTCTCTCTATTTCCAAAATCGTTACTTCGAAAACAAACACGTTTCTGTAACTTAATTCCTAAGCGTTTCCCTACTTACATAAACATTCTATTTTATTTGAACCTCCATTTTAAATTATTTTCTACTGAATTGAATCGCATATAATATGTAATTTCTCCCATTCAAAGTATCCCATAATTTATATCTTGGCGTTTTGTACTCCTTGAACCAGTTGCGTCAAAATATTTCATCGAGAAAATGCTTTACATTGAAATATTATTTGTCTCAAGGACCAAGGAGGTGGATAAATTTTGAGAATTATTCAAAAGTTAATCAATTTTAAAACTTTACCGATATCTCAAAAGTTTTACTATTATATGTATGTTTGCGTATTAAATGTAAATTGTAGAATTTTCCATTTTGACGGTTCCTATCGCACCGATGCAGTTTCCGGTTGGAATTGGAAGGAGTGTATGTGTGTCAGAACAATTTCAAAGATGGAACTGGCGAGCTTCCCGATTCGCTAATTGTTCAAACGTTTGTAACAGCCATTGTGGGTCATAAACGGGCCGTCGGAACGGAAGCGCCAATATTAAATCCGGACATAATTTCCCGACACAATCGCAATCTTGCACGGCCGTCTGGCGGCTCTGATCACAAAACTGATTGTCGACGCAATTGATCATTGTGGAGGTCGTGCTTACATCAGAGGGGTGGAGAATTTGTCAAAAGTAGTGAATCTTTAGGGGATTTTTTTTTACCGACAATGAAAAAAAATGTCCCCCAATCAGACCGCATCGATTGTTGAAAGGCAGAGAATGCTTTCTATTGGAAGTTCTTCCATTTGAATTCCATTGGTTTTTATTTTCAATAGCGTTTTTTGACCGCAACGAGTCCTTCGATGAGTTTCATTTTTTGTCTATTTGGACTTGCGCTCATTCAATTCATTTTTTATTTAATAGCAAAAGTAAAACTAGTCCGAGAAAAAAATAAATTAAATTTTTAATCATGCTAATAAAAATCGATTGATGACTAATAATATAAAAAAATAAATAAATAATTATTTCAAATTGAGGCTTTCAGTTGGATCGAAGTTTTTAAAAATTATTATAAATATTTTTTGATGATTTATCCAAGTTTAAATTTACTTTTTAAATTTAAATACGTATGTACATACTTATCTGAAAAGATTATCTGAAAATTTTCAATAAATGTCAGAAGTCCATGTACCTTACATTTAATCCTATTCTGTAGATAAACTACCAAATAAACTTAAATTAAAAAATAATAATATTATACGGATTACGAGTTTACTTTTGGTTATAATATATCCTTAAAATTGAATAACGAACTTTTTTATTTGCTAACAAACCTAATTAATAAATAATAAACCTAATAATTATAAGATTTTTGTTTTATTAATACCGGAAAAAACATATATAGATAAAGTAAAAAACTCGAGACGTACTAAGTATAAAATAATGTTATCGTGGCATCAGTTTTAAATTTATTCTTAATCTGTTAAAAGTAAAAAAAAAATTAAAAGCACATTGTAACAAAATAAGATATTGCATAAGGCGAACGAAAACTTTGTTTCTTAATTCTAAGCGGGTTTTTCTCGGAAAATTCAAATGTTCATTCAAGTGAAATTTTATCGTCGCTCACCCGTCATTCAGCGACGCCCTTATTTCATGCACGATTAAATCTGTTAAACACTCGGAGAAAAATAGATCCATAGATGGATGATGATATATAATAGAACTTACCCGGAAAAGGTTGCATCCTCGCCGAGCCTTCGAGCCGTCATCGCGTCAACTTTGAGATGCTTCTCTTTCGCGGTCGCAAAACTTATCGAAACTAACCGAAAATATAATTGTATACAAAACGAACATCAAAACGATAGCTTTAAGAGTACTTTAGCATAGATGGTGAATATTTTTCGGGCTCGAAATCGTGTTGGATTCGTAATCGAGTTCGCGCGATGCAAGCGGTTGCGTCGCGTCAGATCTCTCCGGTAGACTGCGTTGTACTGAAGTGAGTGGTAGCTGTAGCTACTTACTTGCTGGCCCACGTTCGTTCCCAGGGCCCGTTCCCAAAGGAGACGCATTTCAAAACGGGAATGTTCCCGTCACCGACATCGTTCACGTACGCAGTCTCCCCTCCGACGAGGGATTGTCCAACCCTTAAAAAAGTGGGTCGACCTCTCGGCGGAGGGGCAAGTAATCCGAGCGCCGGTTTCTCTCCGAAGTTTGCACAAGCAAGCGATGAAATTTAAATCTTTGTTTGATTTGTGTGCAATAAGACGGCTCCGATACGATGGAGACTCGTTTCTGTTTCGTAAGAACAACGGATTTAAGTTCCGGTCGTAACACACCCACGGTTTTGCGAATCGGTCCGGTCCGTATGTCAGCGCGATAATTTAATTTTTCGAGATACACCCGAGGAAAAGTTTTCTTAAAAGAAATATTTGAAAAACTTTTTTTATACGTATGTATGTATGTACATAGGTACTTTGACGTTAAAAATAAATTCTTTGGCGTGCTTCTCCCAAGGAAAAAACGACTTGTATTAAATATCTCAATAATGGAGAGAATAGATTTATTCGTAAATTCTTTGGCAATAATTTATAAGCTAGTATTACATCATCATATATATGTATGTACATATGTATATAATATCGCTATTTTTTGTGTCTGTCTATCTGTCTGTATGTCTGTTCGAGATAATGCTCGCCGTACTATAATATAGTTGTTTCGATTCGATATATGTATGTACTAGTGATCCCAATCGAATATTCGAATATTCTAGTATTTGAATTATTCGTCTGATTTTTCAGCCATTCGTTATTCGAATATTATTCGTGTATACATTTTTTATAAAATAAATACATAAAATCAATATGAAAAGAGTGATGACGAAGAAGCCGACGATTATGAAGAAAATTAAATATGTAATGGGGATAATTGTGATGAAAATAAAGATAATGAGGAAGATGAAATTTCTACATGTGAAGAAACGGATTTTTATTCATTAAATACAGAAATGTTTGAAGAAAATCAAATTTCGATCGATAATAACACTCTTCGACACGAAAAATGGTTCATAGACAAGATATGACTTTTCTTATAGATCTACATATGCCCATTAAACACGAATCTGGTAATAAAAAATGTTGATTGGCTCGAGATTCGGACATATGTATGTTTTTTAAATCGCGCAATTTTTCTATATCTTGGTGTTGTTCGGTCGATGTCTCAAAATCTGTCAATTTCCTGTTCAAAATGAAAATTGGAATCTATATGTATAGTCCGGTATTTTATCTTTTATTTGTAGTACTTTTCAGCTTTCAAATCTCTCTAAGTAGTCGTTCAGTTTAAATCAAAAGTCAAAAGTACGTATTTTCACTTGGGATTTTTTCTCACTGTTAATACTATTTTATATTAAGTATTTTCTATTGAAACATGTGTATTGGATAGTGTCCTGGCCACACTTTGTTTCATACCGATGATGAAATTTTTAAAAATTTCATCATCGGTATGAAAAAGATATTTTCTGTGCAACTATGCGCGTATTTTTTTTAAAATCGACTGTTTAATAAGCACGCTGGATTCTTTTCGTGGGTGTTAAAAAGAGGCGATTTTATCGATGTTTGGCGGCTCCTAGCTCCTATAAAAAATAACTAATCAACAAAATAAAACAATAGATGCCACCCAATGGTGGATATCCATAGTATATTAAAAAATAATGTCTCTAGTGCCATAATTGAGGAAGGGAGAAGTCTAATACGTTTGTATGGACAAGGCGATGGTGTCCAGCCCTCTTAATAACATTTAATAAAAAATCATTCTCTTGTTTATACATTGAATTACGTAATAAATTAAGTTAGGAATGAGAAGCCTCTAGTCGGGATTTCTTTAAAGATTCATTTAGTTCATCGTTGGTACTATCGTTTTGTAAACATACTGGAATTATTAATAGTTTCGTTCATTACAATAATTTTCGTAGCTCGTGTATTTTTCGAACTAAGCGACTTGACGCAATACTGCATAATAGCCGTAGGTCACAAGTCCAACTAACTATTGTTACGAAGCATTATTCTTTCTCTATTCATCGATATAAGAAGTATTGTTATGCGATAGATAATTTTAAATTTATGCATTTTTCATGTCGCATTTCGTGTACAAATAGGCATACATATCTACGTCATAATCTATTAAAGATCTTGGTGTAATACTCAATAATAAACTAGATTTCTCTGAACATATTTCTTTTATTACCAACAAAGCATTTAAATCTCTTGGATTCCTACTCCGCTCAACAAAACCCTTTAATGATCCTTATGTACTAAAATTACTTTATTTTTCCTTTGTAAGGTCTCACCTTGAATTTGCCTCAATTATCTGGTCACCTTTTTATTTATCCCATATTAATTGTATTGAGAAAGTTCAACTTAAGTTTATTAAATCCTTACGCTACCTTTTTCCTACCTATACCCATTCTACTGTTTCCGACATTTTAAAAATCCTTTCTTTTAACAATCTTTCTGTCAGGCGACGACATACTGATGCTATATTCTTCTTTAAGCTCATAAATGGTTTCCTTGATTGTTCTGATTTACTGAATAAGGTTAATTTCAGAATCCAAGTTCGATACTCTAGACGCGTTGCACTCTTTTCACTTGATCCTTTCAATACTAATTCCCAAAAATATTTTTATCTGCAGCGCGTTTATCGTATGTTTAACGGAGAGCTGAATGAGGTTGATCTGTTTGGTATTTCCCTACATCAATTCAGGTCTAACATCAAGAGAATCTTGACCGATTGATTCATTTTTTCTCCTATTCTATTTTTCCAATATTTCCATTATTTTTATACTTTAGTTTAGTTATGTAATGTGCTATTTAATCATATTATAGCTTTCATTCTTTTCCTTTTCATTTGTTTATTTTGTATTTACCCTTTTCATTTGTTTTATATTTGTAAATTTCAATTTCTTCTTATATTCTATCTTATAACCTTTTCCAAATATTTTAATATTATAGTTTAATTATGCAATGTACTACATATTTTGTCATGCCTTTATTCTTTACTTTTTAATTTGTTTTCCTTATATTTATCTTTTTCATTTTTGTAAAAATCTATTATTGGACTCAGATGTTACATATATTATTTATTTACATTTTGTTTTTTTTATACCTATCTCTGTACATCCTGTCTGTTGATTTTTCACTTAATAAAATAAATAAATAATAATAATTAAATGTTCTAACTTCTATTATAATATATGAATGTACAATGTATTTACTATGGTAAATTATTGTATGTATTATGATTGAAGTGTATTTTCAGTTGTAATATATTCCAGCTGGCATTTTAGGTAATTCATAATTGAATATAAATCAACTAGTATATTATAATTCTTTATTATATTATCTCTTTATTTTTATCCAATTATATTATATCACTTTATGTTTATCCAATTGTATTATATCACTTTATGTTTAATTATGCATTGTACTATTTAGTTATATTTTAGTTTTTTATTATTTTCTTTATCATTTGTTTGTCTATATGTATGTACTAGATATATTTTGTATTTTGTAAAAATCTATAATTGGGCTCAGATGTTATATTTATTCTTTGTTTTTATGAATTTATACATCTGAGGCCTGTTGATTTTCAGTAAATAAATAAATAAATAAGTGCAAATACACTTTCAGCAATGTGGGTCAGCTGTAATATACGAGTATAATGGGTCTACGTGACGAGCCAGTATATTAAATTACAGAAAACACAAATATCGGAAGGCAAAGATCGAAAATCGAAAGATCTTAATTCGAAAGATCAAGAAAAAGGGTGCATGGTAAACGGTACATACTCACTTAATTTGCGCGAGCAGGGTACAACAGGAACAAGAGGAACAGGCTTTTTCTCCCGTATTCTGCGCGCGCACATTAATTACCCGAATTACATCTGCAATTTTTTTACAACTTTGAAAATGGAGGCTGGTAAATGGAATGTTATCAACCAGAGTTTCGTTATTTTTTTTATTATATGTCAGGTGTGTAATTGTATTATGTACTTTATATGCATTTTTCATGCCCACATATTATGTACATACATACATATGTAAACCACGTACAATTGATATTGTCTTTTTTAATTATTTTTATCACTTTCATATATTAGCGAATAATTCATAACAGCATCATTAGTGATAAATTTTACGATTCTGGTGTAATCTGTGACATTTAATCTAGGAGCTGCCGTTTTCCAGCAACGATAAATTAAATCGGATTTACGAACTTGACCCATTTTAGCATGCCGTTGTCTTTTAGCGATACAAATTGACACGATCTTCAATTCAAATGAGTTCGTGTAACGCATCGACAAAAAAAAGGTTTTCGAGCTCCAGATAACGTGACTGGTCATAAAATGAGGCTTTTCCTAATGTTATACAATTTAGTACCTGAGACCCTCACAGAACCCCTATAAATATTGTGCGAAGTCATATTTTGGCTAACGTCGATTAAAACTGTGGAATGCACTCCGTCATTTTCCCCTAAATTATTATTGTATTATACCTATATTTAGTAACGGTGCTAATTAATTATGCCTTCATGTTACCGGAAAATATATCTCGATAATTTATTACTTTACCCCAGTTTATTATTATCATCGAAAATACTCGAAATATATTATAAAACAAATAATGGCGAATAATATACATATTTTACATGAAATATCTTAATAATGAAGCGTGATGATAAATCTATATCCTCTTTACATTGCTACCAAATTTTTTTCTATACAATTTTCTCTTCCAATTAAAATCTTCACTTTGACTCGCACTTTATCCGATTCCAGGTCAGACCTACATACATAGTTCGTTTTTCTTTCTCGTCAAACGACACATACATACGCAGATCCTGGAAAAGTCTTTCAGCAGTTTTTCCATATATCATTCCATACAATGACAAGAAAAAACCGTCAGATTTATTCATGTATCCGAAACTATATAGCACTATGTATAAAACTACGTATGTATTATATATAATATAAATAGAATATTTCACAAAAAATACGGTAATAATTATTTTTTTACTTTATCTATGTACGAAGTATCAATATATGAAGTTTTGTCATCATGCAAAAATTGGAATTCGAGATTTTGACTGATTCTAAATCAGAATCGATCACTGATTTCATGATCTAGAAAAAATGTGTGTGTGTCTGTGTATTTTAAGGATTTTTTGAACACCGTTCGTCCTATCGAACTGAAACTTCGTATTGGTAACTGAAATTCTTATTGAAAATTATCAAATTTTTAAGTTGACCGGAAATGATAACTCCCCTTATAGGTGTCCTCTTTTTTAAGTTTTTGAATTCAATTATCTCCCAAACCGCTAACTGAATCAGACTTTTTTTCGCTTACTGAATCACAATCTAACTGAGCTAAGCTAACTGAATCACAATGAATTTTTTTTTACATGTAATTGAAATTATAAATTATATTTTTTTACCTCAAACGGAAGTAATAATTTTACTCTAGAGAATCACCGGAATTTTTTTATGTTTTTCTCAGAAACCTTTTAGTTTATTGAACTGAAATTTCATATCTAGAAGTTTAAGCTTAACACCAAGTATTATATATAAAATTTGGTGAGCATCCGTCAACCGGAAGTGACAGTTTACTCTTGTTCAATTTTTCTTCCATTATTTTTTGCTGCCCTTAAATATGTGTGATCTTCACGAGAAAATTCAAGTATAATGATTGTGTTAATGTGATGAAAATAAAAAAAAATCATTAATTTATTAAATTGGAAGTGGGAATTTTTCCTCTTAGAAAAAATAAATAATGCTGTGACCACACGATTTTTTCCACACCTCTGAATGAATCAAGCTGAAAATTTATATTTGTACTATGTATGTACATATATACTAACTTAGAGTTAAAAAAGTTTTGGTCAAAATTCGTAAGCCGGAAGTAGTATTTTTTTTTTAAACAATTTTTCATTAGTTTATTTTGAACATTTAAATTATTTTGATATTTAATGTGTATAATATGTGCAGTGATTTTAAGTAATAAAAAAATTTGAACAAAATCTGACAACCGGAAGTAGAACTTTTGTCTTGTGTAATTTTCCCTATATTTGCACCCAATTTGTATCAAAAATGCTCTCATAGCCGTTATGTGAGAACGTGTATGGACATATGTTTAATTTTCGAATTTTCTTTTGTAACCATCTTATATTCCTTAAATACATAGATAAAGTCGTGGGTTGATCACATCTGAATTTTATTTTCTTTGTATATATACGATGTTGATACAATAGTGAATCAAATGTTGAAAATGTGTATTTATGATAATGAAATGTTATAAAAATTTCGCGAACAGTAAAATGAAAATCGCTTTTCCTAAATATGATGTGCAATTTATCATATATGTATGTATGTATTAATGTTAATTTTTGAAATTTCCTGGAATATTCTACTATGCTTTTCATACAATATAATGCATACATCTACGAAATGTTTGCAATAAGTATTAATTTTTCAGAAAATTGTCACGTTGCAGAATTTTAATTGCGATTTATCTTATGCATATGAGGCTTTATTCTCGCCCGCCGTAGTACTTTTAATCAAAATAGCAAACAACGCGAAACTTCTGTTGCGGTCGACTTTTTTTATTCTTCATCCTTTTGCATACACAAAGTTTCCTGTGGAATTAATCGCACTGCTTAGACTGCGGACGGAAAGAAAGCGACCAAGCTTTGTATCATCGTAAATCTTACTTTTAATTGTGGCGCCCCTTTATTGGCCCCTAGAAATAGATCTAATCGCCCCTCGGAGAGTAATCGCCTTCGAGTTGATGAAGTCGAGCTTTAGCACTCACTACGACTACACAAACGACACCCAAACCAAAGTCAGAGCTGGATTTGCTCGTCGTTATTGCTCTGACCCATTAGTCAAAATTGACTCGCCTCTAAACTTCCCCCTCACTTCACTGCTATTATTATTATCTAACGCTTTGTATACACTCTCCGATGATTGGTTTTATTATTTTCAGCGGTTTTTTTTCGAACCATTGTGACCATTAGTCTTCCGTATCTATACGTTCTTGTCTATCTTGAAACATAAATTCACCACGCTTGACAATGTGTCTAACTCTCATGTATCATACTCCGATAAGCGAACACCCCTCATCAATATAAATACAATAAATTTATCAGATTTTATACGTAAGCATATATACAATGTAATGTTAAATATATTATAAACATATACACACTTATATATTCGAATCGCTACCCATTGAATCATTTTCCTTGTCTATGAATCGACTTACTATTGAATCGAAGGTTGAAATCCTCTTCTCAGATGAGATGCCTGAGATTCTATGTACATCAGAATTTCATTGTATATTTGTGTGTATTGTGCATTATATGTAGTATACGTATACGTGTGTATGTATTGACCCAATATCTTTTGTTTATCCTTTTCCTATTGTTTTCGTCGCTTTTATGTCGTATATATTATATTATTAATAATGCCTTGCGTCCTCTATGTTGAAAACGAGTGTGGGCGTAGGAAACGGTAATTATCGCTTATTCTATTATTTGCTTTCGCATACAAATTAATTAAATATATGTCCTTATCGAATAAAAATAACACATGCTGTTGTATTTTCATTGTATGTAAAAAATTCGGAAAAAATATCAGTAACGTAATATATAGGTAGATTAATGTGCACATAATAATATTTTTATCATACGTTGCAAAGTTTATGCTTCACTGATTAAAATTTTCAATAATTTTTGTACAATCTTTATATCGAATATGTACGTACAATTATTATTAAAGCCCTGTACACACAAAGGCGTCAAAAATCGACGAATTTACTTCTAGTAGAACTGTGAAGGCAAAGGAATATTGTCTCACCGACTATTTTTTGGATCGAGTAAAAGTGAACTTACTACTTGCTGGTAAGTTAATAAATTAAATTGCATCCAATCCCAGACATCTGTAGCACCTTATTCCCGGTTCTGAGATTAGTCTGAGCACTGGGATTATGGTGTTGGCAGATTTTAACGTAATACGCCTTTGTCTTTGTCCATTCTTCGAAGATTACACTGAGCAACAAAAAATCAGGTTTTTGAGATACCAGAGCGGACACTAACCGATCTTTACTAAGTTTGACCCACTGAATTCGAATATGATATTGATTTTTGTTGGTGGGTGATCGTTTACGAGATATGAGCGTTTAAAAAAATGCATGATTTTTTCCGTGCTATTTTGCATTTATTTGGCAATTTTTTTATTTCACCACGATTATAAAGATTGGTTTTCTATCTCAATATATTTTTTTTATCTAAACTTACTAACTCGAGCGGTAATTGCGATTTAAAGGCTTTCGTTGTGTATACGTATGTAACGCGAAATGCTTCGGTGTAAGCGATATGGCATGTAATCCACCTCACAGAGTACAGCGGTCGGACTACGGGTCTACGTGACGAGCCAGAATGTTAAATTACAGAAAACACAAATATCGGAAGGCAAAGATCGAAAATCGAAAGATCTTAAGTCGAAAGATCAGAAAATTATTGGTATTCTGCGCGCGCACATTAATACGGGAGGAAAAGCCTGTTCCTCTTGTTCCTGTTGTAGCCTGCTCGCGCAAATTAAGTGAGTATGTACGTGAGTATGTACCGTTTACCATGCACCCTTTTTTTTGATCTTTCGACTTAAGATCTTTCGATTTTCGATCTTTGCCTTCCGATATTTGCTTTTTCTGTAATTTAACATTCCGGCTCGTCACGGAGACCGTTTTTACATATAGCTAAAAATCTAATTGATTGGATTGATTCATACACATTTGAAGATTCAAACTATCAGTAAAAATATCAGATCAATTAATTATCGTAATGATCAATTTAATTGCATTATTTCGTGGACTTTTTATAATAAAAAAAACCAGCCATTTGACTCAAAATTATATTTTTTTACGTGAAATATTGGGAGAGTTTGCCAAATTTCTTTAAAACGCTCAATCAAAAAATAACCCGGCAGGGATATTTGAAAAGAGTCGTAACCGGAATCAGAATGAGAGTTTTTAAGTATGAGATGAGTCGGAGTTCTATTTCACAACCCTGATGTTTAAAGGAAGTTTCTTGTATGTAAATGTAAAAATAACAAAAATTAAAGACATGTCACTATATGATTTATATTTATTTACATCAAGCTTCTAACAAAACGGTAAAGCGCAAATATTTATTCCTGTTGCTCCAACTGTAGATAGAAATAGTATAAACAAATTAGTTTTAACTCGTCAATAGTTTTTTTTTAACATTGCGTTCATGTTAACATTTGGTTTATTTTCGGGGTCATATTAAAATTATATATATATATATATATATATATATATATATATATATATATATATATATATATATATATATACAGAATATGATTATGATGATATATTAGTATTAAAATATTGGAAAAAGGTTATAAAATAGAATATAAGAAGAAATTGAAATTTACAAATATAAAACAAATGAAAAAGGTAAATACAAAATAAACAAATGAAAATAAAAAGAATGAAAGCTATAATATGATTAAATATCACATTACATAACTAAACTCAAGTATAAAAATATTGGAAAAAAGTTATAAAATAGAATAGGAGAAGAAATGAATCAATCGGTCAGGATTCTCTTGATGTTCGACCTGAATTGATGTAGGGAAATACCAAATAGATCAACCTCATTCAGCTCTCCGTTAAACATACGATAAACGCACTGCAGATAAGAATGTTTTTGGTAATTAGTATTGAAAGGATCAAGTGAAAAGAGTGCAACGCGTCTAGAGTACCGAATTGGGATTCTGAAATTAACCTTATTCAGTAAATCAGAACAATCAAGGAAACCATTTATGAGCTTAAAGAAGAATATAGCATCAGTATGTCGTCGCCTGACAGAAAGATTGTTAAAATAAAGGATTTTTGTATGTATATACATATATACCATATGCATGTACGTACATACATATGTATACGTATGTACATACATGACTCTAAAATATAGTAAATAAAAAATTAAACTAGACAAATAAAATAAAACTTACTATTGGAAAACACGAATAATAAAAAAAAAGCATATCCAAATATGTCAACACGTGTAGCACATGTGTGGCCTGCCCTTAAGGCTCAAAATAGAACGCAATGTGTGCATGTTATTCCTGACTTGGCCTACAAAACAGTCAACAAACAACTTCAAAACATGCTTTTCAGATATTTATACATAATTACATACATATTTGTCACACACATGTCGTGTTTTTTCTTTAATGTCCACTAAACGAATAATGTTAAATAGAAGCGTGCACGTTTAGTTGAGGATTTGCATCACATATTGCGAATTTGACCTCACGCTACCGCACACAACTCAGCTTGAACACTTTACTTAACCATAGTCCTATTCTGTGTGAATTTCAAAACAATTTTCCCGTTTCGCGTTGAGAATTTTCCAAGTACTTCCGGCCGGTCATAAATCACGGACAGATGCGGCTTCGTCAGTCGTTGCCTTCAAATCGGATCAAAAGTTTAAAAGATGCCAGTCCACTGGTCTCTCAAGACAGCCGAGCCAAGGAAAAGTGGTTTGCATGAGGGGGAAGTAGGTTAGGTTACATAGGGGAGGCGGTTAGAAGTGGGAGGGTGGGCGAGAGTGAAAACTTTCATTAAAAAGACCTCAGAGGCGCCCGGGGGAAATCGAGCGCGAACGTTACTCGAAATTGAATTATGGCCAAATTTATGCGCATTCGAGTTGCCAATTTAACTACTCATATGTACTCGAATAATAATATACGAAGCGTGATAAACTAACTACAAGTTTGTAGAATGGTGTCGTCTTCTTAGGCTGACTGGTGTCCTTTGTAAGCTACACACTTAACTTTGTTAAGAACATTTAATCGGATGGTGACAAAATCCATAGACGTCAAAGGGCAGCTGTTTCTATACATTAACTGAGTTGGCTTTAATTGTTATTATATGTTATATGTCCAAATATCCAGCTGTTCATTTTAATTTTATAATTGGCTAACTTTGTTGAGTAAAGTTTGGCTTTGATTTTCTGCCCCGAAAACACACATATACACACATACATATGTAGATGACATTTTAAATGACAATTTGTGTATCACTATAATCAAAATTTAAAAAGGTTATATATTATTTTTATGACTAACTATGTGTCACTGGTTGTTATTTTTATGACTTACTAGATGTCACATATATTTGTATATACATACATATGTATGTATGTACATACCAGGCTAAAGAAAATATCATGAAAATTCTCGTATATATGTAAGATGTTTAATGATTTACATATGTATGAATTTATATTTATATATTTCGGTTTTGTACATATCTACCACATAACATAATTTAAATTATTCCTAGAATACGGGTCTCGAATAATATTTATTCAATTTGTTTAAATATGGTACCTTGATAGAGGTGAGTCCAACCCTTTAAACTAAATATACATATATTCGTACATATGTACATACATATATTATATGTTTAGTTGATAAAAGACAGGTTATTTAATATTTATTCAGCAATAACTATGCTAAAATCGGTCACTGCGTATTCTAATGGGACGTCAATCACAACTTTATTCCACCTTGTTGCCTTTTTTGAAAACACACACACACACACACATACATACATACATACATGTATTTACTCTGCGTTTTGGCCCATTCTATATTTACATATATACGTATATAATGTATATAAATACCATTATAAATAAATAAACTGAAATTTTTTCACAATTGAATTCTCATTTCATCAAGTTTCATTTTAAATTTTATTAAATGAGTTACTTACTTTTAAGACTTCAGTACATGAAATATGTACAGCATTTTAACAACTTGGCCCTCTGAAGAAACTTCAAAGAGAATTCTATTCGTATACACCTTTTAATACTAGAAATTGCCTACTCATATCTTGAATCAAAGAAAGTCTAGATTATATTCTCTCACTCTCTCTATCCCTCTTTATAATTTAGGAAAAGCTATTGCTTTTAAAATAAATATGTATATATGTACATTGTATGTACATATATACATATGTATATATATGTATATATATATATATATATATATATATATATATATATATATATATATATATATATATATATATATATATATATGTATATATATATATATATATATATATATATATATATATATATATATATATATATATATATACAATATATATATGTATAATATATAAAATGTATAAAAATATATATGTATGTATAAATATACATATATATTTTTATACATTTTGACCGGGGCCGTATTCTTTAGCGGTGGGGTGAGTTGCAAATTTTGCATAAATTAAATAATATGTTAAGGTTAGCGGAAATATATAAACAACGTTCTTGTCTACCAATATTAACCTATGTACATATATATGTATGTAAACATATCCTTGGCGCATACACTATTTTTGCTTTATTTTTTTTTTAATTATCTGAGATTCAAAAAGATAAAAAAAGATTCATTTAATAAATACAATCAATATATTGTTCCCATTTCATCTGGATAATTGAAAAATAATTTTATATCTTGCATTTTATCGAATACAATTTCATGTAATATTAAAGACGTGTTCACCAGCATTTAATATCCTGTCAGCAACACAAACCGCATATACCACAAGGAAACATATATAAATCCATTATTTATTTATATATAAATACATTATTTATGTGTATGTATTTCTGTATTGTAAATAAAACTTGATCTTTTGATAGCTTGATACTGTTTAGCCCCAAAAATGCACCGCAGGGGATTTTTTTTTTATTTTTCCTGGCACAAAGAAAGGAACATTGAACATTGTCATAACTAAAGCATTCGTATGAATTATGTGCTGTCGTATTAATTATATTCGTATCTGTAATGGAATTATTTTTCTTTCGCTTGACGTAATTTGAATTTCAAGTCAACCACGCGTAAATCTCCCATTAGAGCTACGTTTTTAATGAAAAACGTCAAAAACAATACGCCTTCGAGGATTATGTACACGCCAAGTAACAAAGAACACTGAGCACTCCTGGACGACTTACTAATCTAGCCAAAGAATGAGTGTTTTCCTTTATCCTCTTGTACCACCATGCCCTCAAAACCCATCCTCCTATTTCTCACACTGCTTACGGTGATTATTATTCAGTTACAGTAGCATGCCGGGAGAATCCAACGTGGAAAAAAATCATGAAATGAAAATAAAGTGATCGTCGCTAATTTCCAACGGAAGCTGTGCGTGCGATACGTTGTCGTCATCGCGGACCAGCGATTAGATGACAACGTTGAAAGTTGGCTAATGCGTTTCCTCTCGCCCCCTTCGTCCCCTCCCCTCATGTCACATGAGCCCTATAAGCCGGTCTGAAGGGCCCCAAATTAAAATCCCGAGGATTAGCCGTGCCGTAAATTGAGGGAAAGCGCCTTTTCCACCTTCGCGTCATATAAATCTCCGTTATATATCACCACACACACTCTGGCTTGTTTTCAACACTATAAAACGATGGTGGCTAAACCTTTTACATCTCCCACTACCCCTTTGATCCTGTAATAATCTCACTCTCTGGTAAAATTGAAAAAAAACCGAAACACACGAAACCATATCCGATCAGCGTTAAGCTTAGACCACACTACGCGGCATCGCACTGCAGCGACGCAGCGCGGCCAAATATTGTTTTTTTGAAATTGTATGAGATGGAATGCACTACGAGTGGCGCGACACTTTGCGTCTAAGTTGCCTTTAGTATCAACTCTGATGTGGTGCGCTGCGTCGCTGCAGAGCTCTGTCGCCTAGTGCGGTCAGACCTTTAAAGCTACAACCTTTCACAGCAACTTACTAAGGTGAGAGATTTTTAAATATAATATTTTCCCAAGCACAGCAGAGTTGGTACTAAAGGCACATTTTTTTGATAACTATTGACTATTCATATGTGCTTCAAATTATATAATAATTGTCTAGTGCGTGCGTATGTACGAAGTGATCGCTGTAAACACCATGCTCCGTCTCTCTTTCTCCCCTTGGAATCGTATATCATGGAAAGAGACGTGGCATATCATTTATTTTACATGATTGGCCGACAAAAACAAAATAATTTTTTTTTCAAAAAAATTAATTAAATTTTAAATTATCAATTCCGTTGATCCGAATTGCGATATTTTACCGAGTGCACAATTATGTGCACACGAGCCACTAGTAATTTATAATAGAATAGTTGCAGTGTAGAACTGACGACCTTAGACGACGACAGATTTGATTTTGATTTTTAAATGCTTTTTATTATTACGAAATTATGTTCACAATACATCTTATATCTATTTTAATAGCTACTGATCTACTGATCATTTTCTATTTTACAATTTAATTTAATTTAGTTAGTAATCATAGTATTATATTATTTTAATGTTAATCTACAGCATAATAGGAAAAAGAGCTCAAAAACCTATTTACAATCCTTATAAATGCTCATAATACATCTAATACATAATATTAATTAAAGACTCTCTAAAGTCGATAACCTAAAGCAGATTGTGTTTAGGTAATCTGTGTTTATATCTGAAGGGTATAGACATTTTGTTGTAATCACCGAGACTCTTTACAATTGTGTTAGGATGGTTATTAGTGATTCTGTCATACAATCTACTGGTTAGTGTCTACGACAGATGAACTTTGACGACCATATTGACTTAATGATTTCTAATAATTTTGGTTACTTAACCCTTTGACTGCTACAACAACGATAAATCGTTGTTTTGAAATCGGCGAAGATTGCTACGACGATCGTTGTTGACGTCATTAATTGTCGTATTTCAATACTTTCTTTGAGCCACCAGCGCATCAGTGGCACGAAACATTTTTTTTATATACGTATTTATATTTATTTTTCAATCAAGCTTTATAAATATTTATCATTTTTTAAATAAAAGCTCTTCAATTTCGGGTTCATCATCAAAGTAAATTTCGGGTTCGTTGTCAATGTCATATAAGGAGTTATTACTTGGGAATTGATTATTATCGATAAATTCATTTTCAGAATCAGTAGAGCTGCTGATTTGTCGAGTTCCTCGGCGAGGAGCTATTATTTCGCTTTCATCACTTTCACTGTCCGATATCATTTTGCAGAGTTAAAATAAATGGCAAAAAACAATAGAAATCCGCTTTCAATTATATAGGTCACGAGACGTCACGAATTCATGCAATCAATCAAATGCAACTGAAATGCATACAAAATGTTTATGATTCATGTTGAAAAATTATTTGATTATTAGAAACTTCGCATCCTTGTGTGTCTCGCTCATACGTACACAATTAAAACCAAGAAAGAAAGAGAGAGAGACCGCTACCTGTTTCGAATATATCGCATGTTGTAAGGATACATCGATATCTAAAAATAGATTATTGAAAAGAATAAAGCCTCGGAAAACAATCGTCAAAACTTATTTAGTGTATATATGTAGGTATCTCTTTCGCACGCACGCATGTAAAAGCAAGACAGAAAGAGAGAGCACGAGTTCACGACTGCTTCTTAAAAATGTATATAAAGTATTATAAAAATTACGAGTGTTCGGCGAAGTAAGTATGTAAAAAAAAATATTATATTTATTTTTTTTCAAAATAATTACAAATGTTAGCATTTTTCGCTTGGACATTGAAAAACCTCGTAGCAGCCAAAGGGTTAATAATTTTCACCTCCATATACGTACATACAGTATATATTTTCACCTACAGTACATACAAATATCAACCGTTATTCCGCGGTTGAAGGTAGCGGAAATCCAATTTTCGGTTCCAAAAACACTATTTCAGTTTGACTTAAATCACAAATTGTTATCACTACTTTTGGTTCGATATGTCCACAAATTTTAAATATTGTAAAACGCAAAGCATTATATTATTATGTTTTGCGAGAAATTTCTCGAAATGAAGAAAAGTGGACTTGCGCTAATTTCAAATATGACGACTCCTATGTAGACCTTACTATTTTTCTATTATTCTATTTATTGGGATATTTGAAAGAGACTGAAGTCTTAATTACGTTCGAAGTTATGTAAATCAAAGCAATTTTTTAACGATCAGCTTTAACTTAAATACCCCACATCCAATAATAAAATCCGTGAAATATACTTGAAAAATAATTAATTAAAATTATTTTCAAAAAAATTTTTGGCAATGAAAATGAAATAATATATTCATTTAAAGTACATATAGGTATGCTTTTCATTTCGAAAAAAGTAATTTGAAATTGTGTTTTGATGTACATACATTGTACACATGTACATATGTATTATATTTATTATTTTGTTTGGAATGATGTCCAAGACAAAATTACTAACGAAAGCTGAAAGGCTTTAGACATTTTCGGGTAATAAAACGAAAATAATTCTAATATTTACAATGTTTCGGTTGTAATGTGATTTTTTCTCCTTATAAATAAATCAAGATATCAAAAAGCGCGCCATTACATCGGTGCTCCGCTGCGTCGACATGTTTTTTACCATAAACCCTTTTTCAAACGGATAAAAGTAACCAAAACAATTAACTAAGTATGTTTAGATATGCGCGTATAAATATACCGAGTTATCTTTTTTTATCTCGTCTTGTTGGTGAAACAAAGGCGCTGGATGGGAACGATGGGAGGAAAACACGAGATAAATTCATTACAATAATAAAAAAAGTTGCTTTTGCACAAACGTAAAACCCATTTATTACCAGAGAATTTTACGACTTTTCCCGATTCTTGTCACAATTATACAGCTCAAAAGCTATTTTCTACCATTTTCATGTTAAATTTTCAGGCCTTATTATTGTACATAGTACCTACACTATATCTTCGTATATTGTGTGGTATATTGGTTGTATTAATCTTTTGTTTCATGTAATGGAAACTTTTAGTATTTATTATATGTATTTTGTTGTTCCTTCGTTCGTGCTTATAAGCCTTCATAGAAAAAAATACAAGAACCTTTATCCGATGCGATGTTTTAAATCATAATAATCCAATATTCAACGGAACAAATTTTTGTACTTTATTTTTTTTCATATAGTGGTGCTACCCGCCTTCGCTCGGTAAATGGAAATGAAGTGAAAACCATAAAAAAAAAATTATATTGTATATTTGAATCGAAAAAAAATAACATAAACTTAACAACCGACCAACCACAAACGTCTTTGACCAATCCAGCCAATAAACGACTTTGCCGATCAGAAATGAATCACAGACACCGTTTCAGTTTTATGTATATATATATATATATATATATATATATATATATATATATATATATATACATATGTGTATATAAGTATAATAATTCATAGACTAGTTATTTGTTATTTATTTTCATATTAGAGTCTAATTTTCCGTTTAATGTGTAAAATATATGACCACTAATTGATTATTCTTACCCAAAAGGATGTAATGTTTATAAATTCATAATTATGAAATTAGTTTTACAAAGAGGTTGCATATTAAAATTATTTAGAGGATTTCACGTAGTTGAAATTTTATACTACATAATTATCAGGGTATATTATAAACTGTGATTCATTTTTTATGACACCAAAATTATTTTGTAATATGTCGTTCTTAGGAAACAATTGAGTTTTCTCAATGTTCGTCGTGGAAAATTATATTTCTGTAACAAAAGGTGAAAGCCCAGATATGTCCATTTGCCAGGGATCAATTTTGCGTTGGATTGACCCATGTAGGAATTGTATTTTTGATTAGGAACGTCGAGTATACGTTAAAGTAAAATATCAATTTGCAAACGGAAAGGCCTGAGCGAAGGATGAGAGATAATCGAAGGGGCAAGCCGAAGGAGAGGACAAGGTCCGATCTCGTCAATGATGAATGTCGGTCAAACCCTCTCCGCCTACGAGAAACTGTCAAGATGAATATCTTAACTTTGGCACAAAATAAACGAGGGACCTGTACCGCTGAAGTCTCGATAAAAAAGATTTCTCAAAAATAAAGTTTCATCCTCGGTAGGATCGTTGTGAAGGAGGCTTTCGATGTAAATGAAAATTTTTAAAGAGATTATTTTTCCGAATCACGGTGATCAATCTTCTTCGCCTCGAGTTGGTCCTATTATTTTCTTGAGATTTTACTTTTCATATTTGTCCACACTAAGCCATTGTGTTTTGAACAATTTTTTCATTGTTTTTAGCTTCCGGTTGCGATTAATTTTCAACGCGCCAAGAAGCTTGTTTTAATTAATTTCAACATCTTGATTGCGTCTTTCTTTTATTTTACATTCTAAACGACTAAATATTCAAGCAAAATAAAAAAAAATGCATATATACATATATATGTATATATATATATATATATATATATATATATATATATATATATATATATATATATATATATATAGGTATATATCGTACACGCTTAAAATAACAACGCGAGAGGAATATACATTGTACATTATTATTACATACATACATACTATATACGGCATAACGCGATATGATTTGTTGGAAAATCTGAATATTACCACTTAATAAGTATTATGCATAATTTAATAGGATTATACTTGTGTTTCACAGGTGAATTGTTTATGAATTTAATACCATTATATACGAAAGCACACTTCAGGATACTTCAAGGTGATGTTACAGCTAGAAAATTTGGCCATCCTCTTATCTTAATATTATATTTAGTTCTGCAATCATTTAAGTTATTCAAACATGTAACCAACATCTTCGATAAGCGACTATATTTATAAAATTTCAATAATGCATACATAAATTAATCTAAGCAGAAAATATTTATTTTTGATGTATTATACAATAAATATACAGAATCTAAATAATATAATAATATAATAATAATAAATTGAAATAATTTGCATGAATAGTCTATTATTAACTAAAGAACCCTGAATTTGTTATTGGGAATTAACTATTATATAATATGTAAATAGTTTATGAAACTTTTTTGCTGATATTTTGAAAAACTTCATAAATTTTCTTCAAGGCTACTAAGCTATCTATTATATTATGTTATTATACATTAAGATTCCACCCGTATAAACTTTTGCTTAAAAGGAAATTCAATAATAAATTTCAATAAATGTCGAAAGTTAAATTATACATTCTTATATTTACATACATACATATATGTAATATATGTACACACTGTAAAAGATAAATTTAAATTTAAACGTTAAATTAATTCTGGTTGTCAATTATCCAGCAGCGTAGCTCTACAACACACAACCTTTGACACTTGCGCATCTCGTCATCAGGAAGCATATCCGCATGTAGACTTCGACGAACCCATTTCCCTACAACGTTCCCGGAAATCGCATCAACCAGTGCTGGGATTCCCGGGAGGGATACCCCGGATACGGATACCGAAGGTGCTTGTCGTCAGCAGTTGCCGATCACCAGGGACTTGGCAAACTTCTAGCATATTCACATGATCCACAATCAACACAGAAACCCAATCTGAGCGGTGAAATTGAACGGATTCGGTAACTCGATATTATGTATAGCATTTTCTCGGGGCGTTACATTATTCATGAGAACTAAAATCGATTAAATTTAAATTATCCGAGTGGCTCGTTGCCATAAAGTGCACCTGTATCAAACTTGACACATTGATAATGGTATAAAATTGGATCTTTACGCTCGAACGAACCAGTTTATGTCGAATGCATTCATTCAAGTAACTCCATCGATTAGTTTGAGAAACTTTTAAGTATTTCTATTCGAAGCTCATATTCTAAATATATGTATAATTCAACTTGCAATACAGATCTGTACCAGACTTATTAGGTTGCAGATGTACTAAAATAATAAGTGTATAGTGTGTGTGTGTGTGTTTGTAGTGTAAACGCAGAAAGAGAATATTTTAATAAATATTTGCTAAGATCAATTTATTCTCCAGACATATTTATTTGATTTACATATATTCTACTATCCCTTTGCATATATTTACATACATACATATACAACCATTTTGTATCAAATTTATTTTATTTTATTTATATACATTACATACACAGTAAATATATGTAGATGAGATGTTGTGATTTCTAAAGAATACAACGTGAATGTACTTACATACATACATATGTATATGAAAATTTCATTTGTTTATTGGAAATGGAAAATTCCACATCTAAACTACTCGAATTGTTTGAAATTTGATGTTATTTAAATGATCGTTTTATGTTAATGATTTAATTCCCTAAAAGGTTTAAATTATTATCGCTATCATATTTCCATTTTCATTCGGAAGTCGAGTGTTGGCAACGAAGGATGCTTTTCATTGATCGGATTTGAATGGTGTCGTTTTAAATGCGATACAAATTTATGGAAATATTTCAGACACGGGAATTTTGAGAATAAAGTGAAATCAACAAAATTGATTACAAAATGGGGAACTTTTAAGTTCTCGGCAAACTTCATAACAAAATTTCCACACAAATCCATTTATAATAAATATAAGCGAAAAAAACCTCTCCCTCCTCTTTTACGCTCTTGAAGCGGTATCAAATTGTTTGCCATTTATTTTCGCCGAAGTATTTGCTTTCGCTATTTAAATAACTCTTAAATAAATATAATATTTCACGAAATACCTAGGTATACGAACGAAAGGAAATGTTACCAATATAACCATTTGAAATACTTTAGCTAACTCAAAAGCCTCAAACGTTTACTGAATTCACAGTCTGTGTACATACACATGTATACATATTTATGTATTTTGCTTATTCATTGAATTTTTGAATACGCAAAATCCGAGTATTGTTCAAAACACATTTAAAAACTTCAAATAGAAAACGCATTCAAATATAAAAAAAATAATAGAGGCGCCATATATGTATGTACATATGTATGTTAGTACAGGATTTTAAATGGAAAACTTTTCACGTTGCTTTGAACTACAGCTTTTTCAATTGAGATCGATAGATTGAAAAAAAATTGGCTACGCACAACGGAAAATTTTAATTAATTTTTATATGCCTTTACTATGTAGGTATAATAAAACTCATCGACATCAATAGCCGTCATTCTGAATATTATATGTATGCATAATAGGAAAATTTTGAAATTTCCATATTCGATTTTCATACATGTACATATGTACATATATACATATGTCACATGGAATATTTTGTCCTCAACCGTGCTGTGGTCCATGAGAGTAGAATAGGCCAAACTCCATTAATCAGGACGTGGCCGTAGCTGGGCCAAACTGATGCATCAACAGATAGTGCACTTAACCAGGATACATACTAACATATATAACGAAAATAATGTACTCCGCGATATAGTCTGTCCATTATGAATTAAGTACAAATCTACATAATATGCGAAGCAATTAGATGAATATTAAGAGCTCTCTTGTTGGCGCTAGTTAATGTGAAAATACTTCATAATTTTTATAGATGGATAAACATTTTTACCCTCGCGTGTTTTCATGGTGAAATTTTTCAAATTAATTTATTGAGAAAATTATGAAATGTATTATATTATATTATCAAACTAAAAAAAATACCAGGGCTGAAGTGGTTTAACTCGCAATTTATGTATGTATTTAAGTTCGTTTATACCAATACAGCTCAAGCCGACAAACTGCGCGTAAATAACAGCACGACAAATATTCTTTAGTACATTCTATATGGACACATTCATATTTTCCGTAATGTGTTAGTGACGTACTGTCACCGAAAGGTATCATGCAGAGCTGGTTTTCTTTGGACACTGAGGAAATATTCACAAATGACGTGACGTCATAATACCGAGTGCACCCGTACTAACGAAAGTATTGCCATATTTCGTCGATTCCGTTATTTTGTAGTTTTATCTTTGATGACTCCTGATTTAATTCTTCACTCATCGTCCACTTATGTACAATTGTCTCAACTTAATCAGAATCTAAAAGAGTGGCTTCCATTGTGCAATCGTCAATACAAGAAGGATTCACTCGCTTTTTCACAATCTTTCAAATTGATCACCAGTAAGTCAAATGGCTATCATCGTCAAATTTAAATATTATTGTTATTGGCACTTACTAAGTTCAAAAATATAAATACGTAATTATTTTTGCAACGAACAAAATAATCTTGCGACATAATAGGTGACATTTTTAGAAATCTTTCAAATTTTTAGTAATTAAAGCTCGCTTTAAAGGTCTAAGAATTCGACCATTAAAGGCCAACCCCCTCCCCCCCCCCCCCAACGAATACAGTCTGAAAGACCCTTTCATCGAATAACGAAATCGTTGTCCAGCAATATTGCATAAGAACAACCGCACATCACTGCTCTATACAAAAAATTACACTGTACATACCCAAGTACAAAATAAACAACAACGAATGAACGCATATAGTCAATAATGATTTGCCTACACGTAAAAAGTGAGATTGTCAGTATATAAAAAATAAAAATAAAAAAATAGTTTTCAATAAACACAAAAAATACACGAAACGTCTACTATAAAAATATTTGTCTAAAGTTTAGAAATATAAAAAATAAATCGTTTAGACTCTAAACGAATTATTTTTTATAAATATAAAGATACATAAATAAATTGTGTTTCAATCTAAATTTGATCAGACGAACAATGAGAAAAATCATAATTGCTTATTCCTCTCCGTTGTTATTTACGCGTGTTTAATGAATTCACCATGTTTCTCATTTCATGGGAAACATTTCTTCCGCCCCCCCCCCCCCCCCCTCCTCCTCGTTCCTCACAACCTTCATAATATGAATATTTATTATTCTCGTCTCGCAAAAACGAACAACGACGTCGCTAACGCCGACAACACAGAAAACCCAGAATAGTAGCAAGATATTTTCCCGATAAAGGAACTTACTGACCCATATCGAACTATAAAATATATTTTATATTAACTTTCGACGAGTGGGGAGAAACGAGCTGCGAGAATGCGAATATTTGTATGTATGTATGTATGCTGCACGTACATACACCGAGCACACGTTTGCTTACTTAACAAAATCTTCACGTTTTGTGTTCGTCGACAAAACTATAAGCAGGCATCGTACAAACACCCTCCTATCTCAACCCCTTATAATTTTATTTTTTTATTTATTTCTTTCGCAAGACTAATTGTGACAAACAAGTGATGCGATAGCGCAGAGTGAGTGTATTGTTTATAAGTGGTATTTGACACGTTCGGTGATCAACATCTAGATTAGACTTTCTTTGGCCCATCGTTAAAACAAATCTGTCCATTTGGGGTTAACAACGCCGCCACCGACGCCTTTACTTATTATATTTTCTATCTCTTTGTTTCGGTGCGAATCTCACCGCAGTAGCTGTCGCCATTAATCACCTTCACACGCAGTGGTAAAACCTGCTTTCGGATTGAACGGGGTGGTGAAAAACACCTCGTGGTACTCCACAGTGAGAACTCCGGGGGATGGGGGTGCTACGCCCTCGAGGTGGTGAGGGAAGGGGTGAATCGGGGTCACGCGGCCGCTCGGGGCTCTCTCATAAATGTCTGGTGGGTCTTCATTTGCTTCATGAAGCTGTAACTCGATTTGAGACCCGCTTATTATGTGGAAAAGAAAAACTTTTTCGATTATTTTCACCCCGTCGTACGTTGGTGAAAAATGGATTAGCGCTTCCGGAGTGGTGTTGAAAAAATTACATAATTTCCAGTACGAGTGAGGTTCGAACATATGTACTTCTACTTCTTTTCACGGATGGTAAATATACTTAGACCAAATGTAACTGGCGTATTTTTTGATATACATACAGACTAGTGCTTCCAATCCCGGAAGGTTACTTCAGCACCGGGATTGCGGTGCTGGGAATTTCCGATCCCGGGATCCCGGTGGATTTCAAATGTATAAGAAAAAAAAGTTCAATTGCATGTTTTCATATTTCATAAACATTCAATTGCATTTTGCAAACTCTCCCGACGTTTCACGCAAAAAATACTCCCATATTGGCGTACAATTTTGAGAGTTTGGCTACATTTTTAAAATTTTCGGTTCGCATCCATAAATTTCTGAGATTAAATAAAACATCCGAAAATGTAATTAAATAAAGTACTTCTGGTTGACGGATGCTTACCAACTTTATACATAACTTGGTAAAATTTCAGTTCAATAAATTAAAGGATTTCTTAGAAAAACATAAAAAACCTTGATTCTCTAAATTAAAAGTACTACTTTCGGCTTAGGAAAAAATATTGGCGTACAATATTAATAATTTCTATTACCAGTAAGAAAATTCAGTCCGATTTTATGAGTGGTTTGGGAGATACTTTAATTTAAAAATTTAAAAAGAAAGAGGACACCTATACGGGGAGGTACTATTTCCGGTCAAAATTATGGTGTATCGATAAAAACTTCAGTAACCAATACTATGTTTCAATTCGATAGGACGCACAGTGTTCAAAAAATCCCCAAAATACACTGACACACAATAAACATACAGACACTCACACAGAAAGACAGAAACACACAGCCACACACATTTTTTCTAGATCACGAAAACGTGATCAGTGGTCGATTCTGATTTCGAATCAGTTAAAATATGCTTGAAATATCATTGCGGTTGAGCACAATATCTGCGACACAATACAGGCCGATCATACCATTTCGTGGAAACGGCAAGCCGGCGTCGAAACAGGTGGCAAACAAATATACTCCGACTGTCATTTGCTCATCCCACCATTGTTCATTATATAATGTTGTTTTATGTTTTTCCCATAAAAATAATATTTTTAAAGAAATTTCTGCCAGCACCGTAATCCCGGTATTCAGACTAGTTTCAGCGCCGGGATTCACGGGATTGTAAGCCTTAATACAGACACATATGCACATATTATATCCGAAAAATGTATTTAATTTTGTGTTTTTATCGTTCTGTGATTCGACATGTTTCACAGTCCAATTTTCTGTATTCTGTATATTTTCTGTATGTATATTATACGCACATATGTATATAAAAATGAATGTTTCTATGTATATTTTTCATTCAAAAATGCAGTTTTAAATTAATAACCAATAAATTTAGTATACTATCCTCATGGTACCGTAAATTAGACCTTGGGCGGGTTTTAAAAAAGCTTAAAGTTTGGAAATGAAGAAAACGCCCGGACAGCGCCGGGAAAGTGAGTTTTTCGCTTTGTAATTTCACGGATTTCATTATATAGGTAGAATCTTACCCTATTTTAGACTGTAAACGAGTTTGGAGGTTTGTAAAGGTTTTTTTATAAGATTTCATTCGATAAAACAATTCCAGCAAAAGAACTGTAATAAACTAGATTTCATTATACCTACATATATTAAATACATTACATCCAGCAGCATAGCTCGGTCGTTAAGAGGGCTGGACCCCAGCGCCTTGTCCATACAAACGTATTGTACTTTTCCCTTCCTCAATTATGGCACTAGAGCAATTATTTTTTAATATGCTATGGATATCCATCATAGGCATGTTTCTATTTTTTTATTTTTTTGATTAATTCACACATATATGTATATATGTATATACATATTGTATGTGTGTTAATGTTTTTGATTTTTATTTTTTCACTAAGTGTATATTGTGAAAACTTTATTTAATATTGAAATTTTGTTTTAATTGATGAATATTAAAAAAATATATATGTCCAGAGTAACGGTTAAAATAAATATAAATGTTGAGGGCCAGACGGAAAGAAAATCTAGATTTTTTCGCACACGGGTCGTAGTTTGGGCACCCCTGGTTTAAAGGCCAAGGAATTTGACGATAATATTCCAAAATAGTAATATTCAGAACAAATCTACAAATATCGAAATTTACTGTTTTTTTGTCGCGTAGCAAACTTCTCAAGTTTAATCTTTCATTCAAATGAATAACAAAAAAATCTATAAGATAAATATCGTTGATTAAGTGAAAATAAATTTTAATGTACATATATATGTTTCCACAAAATTGAATACAGAAATAACCAAAGTTTAAAAAACGCTGATGTGGTAATTTATAGTCGAAAACAAATGTGAGAAAGCTGTATTGCAATATTCAATTTAATTAATAAAAATATTTTGGATCTATTTTTAATTTACAAAACCTATTATTTTTAATGTAATTTAAGTACGCTGACTCTTATATAGAGTTTTCAGAAAATTTGGGCGGTCCAAAAGAGTTATGATAATAATAAAAGTATCAATATCTAATATAAATCTTTTTTCTAAGGTTGGTGAGTCTCGTATTACCAAAATCAATTACCTAGAGACGGTGTACTCGGAAATCTCATTCAAAATCTACCACCATTCATTGCATTTTTGGATACAGCTTCGATGAGATGAAAATTTACATATTTACATATGAACATATGAACATATGAACATATGAACATATGAACATATGAACATATGAACTAGGGTTTCTGATTTCCCGGACTTTTTCAATTCCCGGGACATGGGACGGAGTCCGGGATCGTTCCCGGGATTCCCGGGATCCCGGGACACATGTAAAAAAACTTTTTTTTTTCAGTTTAATATATTTTTTATTAATAAAAAAATATTTATTTATTTACAAAACAATACATAATATATCTGTTAACTTGAAAAAATGTAATTATAAAAGTGAACTTATTTAAAGTAGCTTCATAAGAATACTAAAATATTTAAATCAGGATCCGAAAGTCTAATTATAGATATGGTACAAAAATTTCCAGCAATGGAAAAACTCTTTCAGATTCGATCGAAGTTGGTTTTATTGTTAAAAGGGACGAAAACAATTTGTACTAACCTCTTCTTATTTTAAATTATCGGTTTTTTCTCCTGTCAGCATGTATATTTTAATTTTTTTTTAAGTCGAGGCTATTTTTACAAACCTCCTTTACGTTTCACTTATTATTTACGTTATTTTGTATATTCGTCTTTGATAACTCTTTATTTAATTCTTCATTCATCGTCAAACACACAATTGTTTCATCTTCATCCGAATCTAAAAGAGTTTCTTCCATAGTGGAATCGTCAATACAAGAAGGATATACTCGCTTCATAATAGTTTCACCGTAGGATATATGTATGTACATTCGCTAACATTTAAAAAATATTTTGTTCGGTATAAAATCGGAATTATTTAAAATTTGTGTTAAAAAAATCAGTTTTAGGCTTCTTCTCTTCGATTTTAATATTTGAGAATATTTTACGATTCTTTGTGTATTTGATTTATTATTTTCCTTCGTGCAGTCGTGAAAATGTTTTCTAGATTTTTTCTAAATCCAATTCCCGGGATTAAAGATAAGAATTCCCGGGACACGGGACAACAAAAATTCCGTGAATTCCCGGGAATGCCTGTCCCGGGTCGACCCGGGTCAGAAACCCTAATATGAACTCGTATTATTGGGTAGAAATTATTGTACATTTTTAAGGAAAATTTGCATTAAATTTGATTGTTTCTTAAATGTTAGCAATTTCTTAACATATTATGTATATTTTATTATCTGCTACTGTACTTATGATCGATGCATACTAGTTATAGAATCATAATATCAATTTTTTGAAAATGTACCATAGATGGAAATCTAGCAGCTATTTACGCATATGAAGTATAGAATACTCTTTTAAACTCGCTCCATTTTCTTTTTGAGACATTTTATTTACTTGTTTTTATTTAACACATAAAAACCAGACATTATGTGTACAAGTATTTTTTTTATATTTATTATAAAGTATAAACATATGTATGTATGTATGCAGGTATATAAAACATTTAAAAATTTAGAAGACAAGCACAAATATGCCGCATTTTCATAAACACTTCGCCATATGGTGACAAAATTTCTCAACCCCGCTATAAACGGAAAGGGTACTCTAGTAGGCGGCAATTTCCAATTTATTTTATTTATTTAATTTTGTCACACTTTTTGCTCTTCCAAAACGATTAAAAAGGATTTAGTATGACATTACGAGTTGCGTGAAGTTTGATGATTGTGTAAATACTCTAAGCTTCATAAATATGTACATAATTTTTTTTAAGTGTGAAAGCTTGAATAATTTTTAAATGCATACCATAGAATAACACATATTTTTGAATACATACATACAATATGTATGTATATAATGATTTTTTTATATAAAATAATTATTACTCAAAATACCTGGTATTGATTGCAACGGAGATGTTATGCGTAGAAAATAAATCTGTGTACATATACATATACATATATGTATATTTATGAACCGGTGGCTTGAATGGTGGTGGGATCAAAACTTGAAACTCTTAAATTCCTTGTTTGCTTGGTATTAAGAATAAACATTAATTAATAAAAAACTATAGTAAGAATTGATAGTTTAAAAAATTATGAATGATAAAAATTTTTATCGTATATTAAAGATATTTTATGCTATACATGTATGGCTTAATATTTGATTGGTAACTTGATGCCAGGTAAAAAATTCAATGAAAATTTTTTTCTCGAGATAAACTTTCTCTATTTTCCATTAAAATTTTTAAGTTTGATATCAAATATGTAAGGTGTCAAAAAATAATAAACACATAATATTGAGAAAATAATTCCTTTTATAATTTCGTATTTCAAATTTAAATTTTGAAATAAATAACTCAGTTGTTTTTTTTTTCTTTAGTAAAAGTGAAAAATGCAAATGGTTTTATTCAATTCGTTGGCATGAACATAAATGTGATCTATGTAAGTGTTTTGAATTATATTTTAACTTCAGAGTTCCATAATATGTATATACATACATATTATGAATCCTAATACTCCCTGCATTCGTTCTTTTATAATATTCGTGTCGTTAATAATTTCCCTTTATATCTCGTTATATATATTCTACCACTTTGTCGCATTCACCGTAAATATTTTAATGTTGGATTTTAGGTCGAATTTCTAGCGCCTTGCTCGAACCAAATTTTATGATTAATAACATCGTGGTTCCTTTTACAGTGCAGTGTAAAATTTTAAGGGTCACTGGGTCAGTGTTTGTGCCGTGCAAAATATGACAAATCGGCTAATTTAACTTTAAACTCAATTATGTTTTTTACTCAATTTTAATTTTAGGTTGACCATGAACACGTTTCATTAATCATAATATAAGACTTTACCTTTAAATAAGCGTACAATTTCTTTATAAAAAATTCTACAATTTTCAAATATGCACACATTTTAATTTTGTTATATGAATTTTTAGATAATTATTCTAATATATCAAAATATAAAATGCATAACCCAAAAACACATATACATATAACGTACTCATGAGAATAGTAACAGCATATAATTATTTTTTTCATATCTATGCAAAAAAGAAAACAGGCAGATAGGTACACATTTTTATTATTAACGACCACATTTTGTCGCGTAAATGTGTTTTCAAACATGCATTTTCCCAAATATTTTTTTCTTGAATTTAGTATGTGAACGTCTCAAATTTAAAAAAAACTTAAATGTAGGTCAAAAGAAAAGAAGTTTCATCAGAAACTTTTTATAACGTGATGTGAAAATCTTCTCGTCACTGAAGCATGGCAAATTATTCGGAAATTTGATCGGTCTGATCACGATATATACAATGTATGTATGTATATGTACATTTGACCTAATTTATAAAATTTTATACAAAAATACATCATTATTGATTAGACTACGTGCTTTATTTAATTAAGCAAATGAAAGAATTTTTCGCAACTCATTCGCCTTTTACTACATTGATCCTGCTAAAAAATGTTTTTCGCCCATTTCATTAAATATAATAAATAACAGAAGCCACGTACACGACAATTTATTAATTGCGTGTGTTCGTGTATATTATAAAAAGTATTAAAACCTTTCAAATTAAATCTTTTTTCATTATTCTCTTAATATATGTACATATGTATGTACGAGTGCTTAGGTAAAATAAAAGTGCAATTTCGGAAACTGGCCATGTCTCTCGCTACGGAGACGTGTGGACAGACCTGCTGTTATGGCCTATTTCCCCCTCCATTCACTGTAATGCTCTGTAAGTTGCAATGCTCACGCACAGCCAGACAGACACGTGGAGGTAGTCAACCGATATTCTCCCATTAGACGAACTGCTCATTTTACTGAGCAGTGACACGTGAAATCAGTCACTCGAGACCCACTCATACACACAGCAGTCGTCGGCACGCACCTTATGGAGCAACAAAATGAAAGTGTACTATTAAATTACAATTAAATATAAGACAAAGAAAGAAGGACGCATTTAATTTCATCATTCTGGACCCCGAACACAATCCTGATACAAGCCCGAACAAGGTCCTTCATACCGGACCCGAACAACGTCGAACATGGAAAATCAGAGCAAGTTTTGACTTCATCCAACACCGTTGGGTGGAAGTTTCCTTAATTAAATTTGAAAAGTTTCCATTATCCGGACACGATGTGAAGCGCAACCAGCCTGCGTCATGTTTCAGCTCGCATTTACATGTTGTGTGAAACCATTAGGCAAATAACTCAAAAATATCCCCCAAAGCAGTACACGTTCGTACTTTATAACGGGCTCATACTATAATAGTTGGTATTACGTACATATAATATTTGGGTATATCAACGGACGCAAGTTATCACGTGTAAGTGCACCTAGTAGGAACAAATACGCGAATATAACAATTTTCCGAGCCAATTTCCATTCTCGCTCGTCTCACGCCTATTCTGCGTCACTTTAATTTCCGTAATTTCGTCCACTCGTCTCCCACATGGCCTTTGTCGTGCAGACTTACACAATTTTTCACCTACGACAAAGGCAATTTCGTTTCACTTCACTCGACTATTTCTTTTCTCTCCCTCCATACATATGTATAAGCACACCGATAGTTGTCTTTCAACGTGTCTTTATGAAGTACATACGCTCACAAAACATGTACTGTACAACGAAATGTACTTAGGAATTCAATTAATTGGGGTGACCTGTAAAGACACTGTGGTATACTTGTATATTAAAATAAATAAATAAATAAATTTAAACTAATATATTTTGAAATCCGACAATTGCTATCAGTATTTTTCACAAACGCTAATTTGATAATTTTTTTACTGCCACACAAAACACATTTTTATGTATGTACATATATTGCCGATCACATTGGTATCAAATGGTGGTTGCAGACACGCTGACATTTTTTACAAGGTACATCATCATATACATACACATATAATATCGCTATTCTATCTGTCTGTCTGTCTGTCTGAGATAACGCTCGGCGTACTATAATAGTCGTTTCAATTAGACATAGATATGTTCGTCACAGCTTAACCCCTGCCAAAACGTATATACGAATACAATAACAAAAGGAAAAAACTTCTATATAGTATATATGTACATACTATTTGCTACCAATTTTTCCTTTTGGCAGAGAATTTTTCGCCATCTATTGAACATTTTTTTAATTAATTAATTTTTCTATTGGTGTTTTATATTGTTTATATGTATGAAGGTAGGTAGGTAGTTTTTACCTTTTTTCATATTAAACAATTAAATATATTTATAAGGTATTTGAAAAAAATTCGCACCGACAATTTTTTTTTATTTTTTTTTATTTTTTTTTAATAACTTAATATGCCAACACCTATGCAATGATATGTCATCGGGTACAACACTAGTATGTAAATATACATATATACATATGTACATATATATGTATGTATATATGTATTAGCTTCACTTCGTCCGTTAGTATGGACAAAACTTCCTACACTCTTCCGATCGCTTAGAAACTTTTTCATTTTGCAAGGTTTGTCCGCCGATAGTGATTTCAATTGAGTCCGCTAAGTCGATGGTGAAATATAATCGTAATAAACACGATTAAGACTTCAAAAGTTTTGGAGATGGTGACAGCTAACCCATTGCCAATAGCGAGTAGCCTTGTTTGTTTGACTTGTTGTCAGATTTAATTATCAACTAAAAGCTGCGAACACTGGATTAATTTTCAAATCGACGAAGAATGTTTTAAAATACATATATGGTAACATTTTTTTATTACGAATCAAATGTTTTTTCATGTCAGTTTTCAGTTGAATCCAATTATATTTTCATATATGAAGTCTTACAAACCATTTTCTTCGCAATCAATCCAGTTACAACAAAGGGGCTTTGCAAGCTTTTATTTATTTTCATTGCTATCGATTTTGCAATAGCCTAAAATCGTTTTTCTAGGTACGATTATGAAATAAATATTAATTTCCTCACGCAATGGCGTTTTATTCGCGTTCAATATTTTCGTAAAATACTGCGTATTATTAAATAGTAATGAAAGCATAAAATGACAGTCGTTTCCTCGTAAAATTAATTTCCTTTTCTGTTCGGCCGATTTAAATTAAATTTGACCGGACTCTTACCGGCAGAGTTAAATTTATTTCCGCCGTGTGCTGCCCGTTTCCGTTTTTCTTATCCGATATAAATTGAATATCCTTTCCGTAATTAAATAGAAAGATTCGAAAGTGAAGGAAAGCGTATGTAATCATTAAATCCTTTATAGCCTTACATATCTATGTATGAATTAAATTTTAATCTATGTATTTTCTACATTTTATAACTATGGTTATACATACATACATAAATATGCGTGAATAATATTATACTAAACGAATTGACTCACATTTCCTTAATTATACCCGTTGTGACTTTTACGATTAAAATACATTATCTAAAAAATCTTTTTACTTATATTTAATAGAAATTAATGAAACCCCATACTTGCGTGTTTATTATATGTATAAAAATCGCGTGCTGCAATTATGTACATACATAATGCACAATACTTAGTTAAAAATATTATTTCTAGATATTTCTCCTTGGATTTATTTATGTACAATATGATACCATATTTCGTATTTTATAAAATTACATGTGCATGTACATACGTACATATTATACAATACAACTACATATGGAGGAGATTTGTAAAAATTGTAAATCCCACATTTTTATGCATTCATTATTTTTTAATAATTAACATATGTGTGGAATTATTATATTTAAATAATTATTCTAGAATAATAAACATAATTATTTATTATTTATTCTTATTTGAAATATTTTTAGATTTGTGTAATGAAATGTAATGTGTTGAGTTATTTGACGTTTAATATAAGTCCATCTCTGCGGTATACCTACCAGATCTAATTTATTTTTTTAACCTGTTTATATTTTTGAGTTTTAAAATTTGCTAAGTAATTAATTATAAGTATTTTTAAACAATAAAAATCACAATCGATAGAAAAAACTCGCTTTTGGCTTCGTAATACCAGATTTTAAGTTAAAGACTGCAAAAGCCAAAAATTCACATTTTTTTAAAACGATCATATCTCATAATCGAGAGGACACTAACAAAAATCATGTTCATATTCGAATTTAGTGGATCAAACTTAGTAAAGAATTTATAAAGAAGTAAAAAAACGTGATTTTTTGTTGCTCAGTGTAATTGTGAAGTGAAGTTGCGGAGCAGTTAGTTGATATAAATTACTTTTATTTGATAAAATTTCTTTTATTACAATTTTCATGTTTGAAAATTGGAAAAAAACACGTTTTCATTACTTATTCATGTATGTACATATGTATGTATACGTGTACGTACATACATAATATATGCATATTTGAAAATAAGCAAAGTTGAATGCGCGAATTCGAGAAGAAGGGTTTATTTTTTACTCCTCTGCTTTTATATATTTTTGCTCCTCTGCTTTTATATAAGTGTTTATACTAATTGTTCTCCAATAATAACACCTCAACATAAAAACAAAAATAAGATTGAGAAGGAATTTGTTTTTATATTTTGTATTTAAAATTTTCGACCATTGTGGCGCATTTGGGATTCCTGTAATGCCACAACGGTCAAAACTTAAACTTTAATAAATAAATAAATTACGCGTACAGGAAAATCGGAAAATATTTATGCACATAAAACAATTGAAGCACCCACATATTTCTTATTTTTAAACGTGTACATACATACACATGTATACAGTGTAGGCTAGGCACTCAACTGGTTGCAGCACCAATCATAAACCTCAACCGTACCGAGTCAGAAGGAATAACTCTTAAAAAGATACACATAGAGCACGTTCAATTGCGCGCATACGAGTTACCGTCAAAAAGTACCGACATCGAAAAGTGCCACACGAATGCCAATACATTTTACGCGAGGTTGTTACTTTATTTTTTTATTTTTTTTGTTGTCGCGCTCACGCTGAGTTTATGATATCGACAAGCCTTCAATATCTTCCGCGTCGTGCTTTATAGGCTGAACATGATTAAGCTTTTTGTCTTTTTTTGGGCTTGCGGTGTTAAATTACGTACATATACATACATATATCGGTGTATTTATACATGCACGGGTATATGTATGTATATGCATGTGTATACATACGTGTGTATGACTGTGTACGTACGTAACGGATTGAACGTAATCCAGTAAACTCGATGCCCGCGAAATGTAGCACGCCTCATTTCGTGGGCTACTCGATGGCGCGGGACTAACTGCATTATAACTCACTTGCCAAAAACCAACTATACGCATGTGTAAATCGAGCACGTGTGTACGTTTATTTCTTTACTTTATCCACGTGCTGCGGGGGTTTGTATGTACCCGTAGTATCGTCTTAAAATATCGGCCGTGAGATTGTAACCGATCTGTATCCAGTTTCTCTGTCGCCAACACATACATAATAAGTACTTTTGGATTCTTTTGTGTGTATTTGTTTTGTTTTGTGTTTTATTTTTTCGTGGAAAGAAAGTATTGGTTTCTTATTGATGTTGAAATATATTGCGGAAAAATTACACGCACATAGATGTGTACGGAAATATAGTCGGATGATGTAATATTTTCCAGTGAACTTTCGTGAAACTTTATTGGAAGCTCTATTGATTTTTGAAGCTTTCAACGAGATAAATAAATACTAGTAAAAGTTTTAAAGTACTTATTACAATGGACGTCGATCCTTTATCAATATTTAATTTATTATATTATAGTCAACTCGGTGGCGTAGATAGGGCTTTAGCCATTAGGGGTGGCCTTTGAGTTTGCCCCTCTCCCTCCCCCAATTTATTTCAAATTTATATTAATGATGCAATAAGGATATTTTTTTAAGCTAAATAATCCTATTTTTTAATGATTAACTGTTATAAACTATTAAATAGTGCCTATCTATCTATCATAATTATTATTAGTATTTATTGTATATGAACATAAAATTTTCTATTCATTTTCAAAAATGCGCCCCCAAGAAATTGCCTTTTGAAGCGAGAACTCTACTATTATAAACTCGGAATAGTATATCAGTTTTTTACATATTTTACATATACATACATACATATGTACGTATATGCATATTTTTACTATCTTCGTGATAGTAAAAATATGCCTTCACCATATAAAAACAGTATATGTATGCGTCTTAATTAGAATGAACGTATCTAATCCAGTGCTACTCAAACTATGGTCCGCGGCCCATTACTGGTCCGTGGACCGACGGTAGCCGGTCCGCAAAGAAAGACGTAAACAAAAAAATAAAACAATAGCTTATGTCAGGACTATTTCAAAATATAGTCTGGATAGCCAAGCTAGCTTATTTGACAGATATTTTTTGCATTTTGAATGACCTTAAGTTATCCATGCAAGGAAGAGTGTCATTTTGTTACACAATGGCAGACAATACAGAAAGGTTGAAACGACTAAAAACATGGAAGATTCGTGTTTCCAAAGATTGCTATGACATGTTTCACAATTTGGCTGATATTATTTACGAAGGAGGAGAGGAGCTTAATATGACGTCTTTGTGCGATATAAACTGTTGTCATTTGACAAATTTATCAGAGTGATTCGATTTCTATTTTCCACCAGATGACGATCCACGAAAGGGAAAAGGATGGAAATCCATTTTTGCCACGGAATGATGATATATCACCTAATTTGGAAGATAAACTAATTGATCTGACTGCAAATCAAGAATTAAAAAAAATGTTTTGAAACCACAACTTCACTTGCAGGCTTTTGGATCAGATTAAAATTCGCCCAGAAATCATTAAAAGGCTATTCTTTTTATTTTTGTTTCAAATCAGAGACACTAATTAAATTAAAAATCTATTCGATTTTCAATCACTCGTGTTTACTGGTTTAATTGTCACGGAAAATGGATTCCAAACCCAGGAATCATCCTTACTAGTTTTTGGAAAATATTGCAAAATATTTGCAATATTTTGCAATATTTTCCAATATGAGTGATTTTTTAGTTATGTTTTTTAGTTCTTCTACTTTAAAATTTAATTCATTCAAACATTCATGTTAGGCAGGAAGACAATCAAAATTATTAGATTCATCTATTGAAATTTTATTGCACTTGGTTAAAATATCTGGCAGATATGCAAGTTTATATAAATAATATACCCCCATCTCTTTCATGCGCACGGTGTGAAAAAATATGGTCCTCCGCCTATACCTCGATACTTGACGTCATAAACATCAGTGGAGATTGATCTTCACTCGCCTTCAATATGAAGTAGAAGATCTTTATATGTGTTACAGTGTATAAAACCTTTCCAAATTGTCGCGGAACACCTATTCATGTTCAGCGGAACACTGGTGTTCCGCGGAACATAGTTTGAGAAACCCTGAATTATGTATATAATATAAACATATGTATGTATAAAAGTACATACATATGTATGCACTTCATTTGAAATTTACATAAGTTATGTTTTTTTTAATTTTATTTCTAAAATAGTAAAATTAAAAAAGTTCACCTTGAATATATGTACATATGTAATTATAAATAACTCACATATGGTTTTGGTTTTAATAAATTTTGGTACTGTTTCGGTTAATATGAATATTTATTATCGGAAAATGCTGTAAGCGAGCGTAAAAATGGGCAAAATCGATATATTTCAAGTGTGAGAAATAGGTCAACGTTTTATCAGTTTGGGCCCAGGTGATAGTCCTGCTTTTCAGGGTCGTTTTGTTTATTCCCCGAAGTGAAAAGGCTGAAAACACGTATCCATCGCAATTTTCAGTCGGGTAGATATATTTATGCGTACGAGCAACAAAAAAGTTATAATAAAAAACTCGGATATATTTTTTTATTGTGTGTATATTTTATTCAACCATAGTGTCATTTTAATAACGCAAAGAAAATATCGCGTTTTATGTATGCAAGTTTGAAAGTACAATAAAATCCAGTCTTTTGTGTGCCTGCCTCCATCCGTTATAGTGTTAAATTTAAAATTGCATATACATGCATACATACATAAAATACAATCAGTATTGATGTAACATGGCTAAGGATAATTTCACTTACAATATGCTATAATCCGATTAATCATATTTAAGTGTTATTGAGATGGTATCCATAATGTCCTTCTCCGAAAATCAATTTTAAAGTTATTCTTGGCGTCGATTTGCAAAGACTCAATTAAATCTTTAAAGTGTTAACTGGGAAGGAAGAAGACGGCATAATTCGGAACCGTTGAATTTATTATTCAGAAACAAATTTTGATTTCGCTTTAATTAATGTTTCAGACGGACCAATTTTCAACGTATTTGTTCCGCAATAAAATGCGGCGATTGTATTCCGATTTGGTTTGTATATACATACATATATATCGATTCAAACTTTTTGTATTTCCCAGTATATTTTATTAATAAAGGCTTATATTATAATGTGAGCTTCAACAAAATCCCCATTAAACAATTTTATTACATTTTTCATAAACGTGTAATATATTCTAAATTTTACTCGCTTTAATAATATATTCGTTATGAAATATTATATAATATGTACATATTCTGTTATTAAACTCAACATACATATATTGCATTCGGATCTAATATAAGACTGATCTTCTTCGTTTTACAATGGCGCTCACGTAATACCAGTGACTCTTTTACATACCTACATACATATGTATGTATGTATGTATGTATGTATGTATGTATGTATGTATATAATCACAAACTATCGTGAAAAGTGTTTCATTGTACTCGTACATGTATGAATGTTCGTATGAACTACTATTTCTTCGTATGTATGTTCATCGAAGTACAAAGAAATTGTGTCCAATGTCTATACATTTGTATATATGCGAAAGCTTTTATCGACAAAGGTGGCAAAATGAAATAGCTTTTAAGGTTTCGCCGAAATTCATTTAGTACATTGTTGCAGTCCATTCATTGATTATATGTACATATGTTTAGGAATTGTTATTATTTTATGTAATTTACGTATTTAGATCCCATAACCGATATCGAAATATTAGATATCTTTGTTTGCTCGGCTTCCGATTATATCTTTCGAATCCACCCTAACCTATTTAAGCGTGTACGAATGTATGTATTTGTACATATGTGCATTGTGAAAATAAATATGTGCATATATAGAACGGCTAGATAGCAGTATCGCTCTTTCGAATGCATTACCCGATTCGCATTCCGGGAGCGATCGCATTATCTAAAATAGCATCTTCGTGAAAATCCACATGTCGTTTTTGTAGCCCTTGGTTACATTTTCTTCTAAATTATTATACACACAGACCGATCTGTGGGAAGGTGAGAAAATAAATAAATCGACAAAACGTGCTCATGTTTCGCTCGACGGTTATCGTCTTACATAGTTGAAAGAAATTTATCATTGTCTACGGTTATCGATCTTCAATTTCCGAATGAATATTATTTGTATGTATGTGTCGATCTATACGTACATATACATACATACATACATGTATATATAATGATATTATTGATAATATTTATTTAAAGTTTTTGTAGATAGAACCGTTGGATATTTTCCGAATACGAGAAATGTATGTATTTCGTAATGAGATCGTGCCTAATATAGAGAGTTGACATGTGTTGACATTTACGGTTTAATATGAGGAGAGAGCTTCATAAAAATATAGGGTATCTATAATATGTACGAAGTAAGATATTTCTCCTTTATCATCATCTCGTTATGTCGGCTGCTGTAATATACCTCGTTATGGATATTTTCAGACTTAATGATGCAGAAATCTTGCCACTTGTTGTCGCTGTAAAAGACCTGTAGAGCAGTCGATTACTCAAATAAATTATGAACAGACGCATTTTATTAGTTTCTTTTTCAATAAATTTACTTGGAAGTAAGCTGATATTTGTTAATATATGTATATGGATATTTTTTTTGTAATATTTAATATTCCTCTATGTATAAGTATCGTGCATTTTTCTATCTATGTACATATGAAAAAAATCCGAAATGTATATGTACATATGTGTACATATATCTTATTAATACAATATAATTCTTGGAATTCCAGTGTCCACCATATTAATATTAGATATTCTTCAAATTTAAAATCACTCAAATTAATATTTTAATAAAATCGCTCGTATTTTTTGGATCAGATTTTAAGTACATATGTTTGTGGTCAGAATTAGTATCACACGATCAAAATACATTGGTCAGAATATAAATGTCGAAAATAAATATTAGATGGTCAGAATTTATAATGGTTGGTCAGAATTCATACTGGATTGGTCATAATTTACATCAAATGGTAAGAGTTATTCTGAAAGATGGTCTGAATAATTTTTCGCTACAATCACCAATATGACTCTTCACACTCTTTGACTGAACTATCGCTGATATATGTATGTACATATGTACATACATACGTACATAACCTTAAGTATTCTCTCATCCTGGATACGATTCATCTCGCTGGAAGACGCTCTGTTAACAATTGGCATTATCAAGTTTCAACGTAACTTAACCTAACCTAACCAAGTTATAACCGATCGTATTACAACCGATCATATTATATTCTGACCATATGCTATTTTTTTATTCTAACCATTTGATTTTTATTCGGACCATTTAATTTGTTGCCTTTTAAAAATAAAATATAGAACGTACAGATGGTCAAATAATTGTTCCTATAACTTATATATTATATAATACATATATACTGGTATTAAATAGAAAAATATAACATCATATTTTTTATTCATTTTAATTTAATATTTGACGTAATAAATAAATACATATTTCTTTCAGTTACCGTCAATGGCTAACGAACCGCTCAAAAAATATTTGGCACTCTCTCTCTCTATGAAGAGATAAATCACTTTTTTTGTGAATTATTCAATATGAAATTCGTCGTTAGCGCGAACGCGTTAAGAGGAAATTTCCACAGCGGCGATGTTGTATGAAGAACGGCTTATGTTTGAGGAGCCGTTTTTTCCATTAACTTTGGACGTATGGACGTGATCCCCGGGGATCGTCCTGCTTATCCTTTTTCGATCGGATAGCGCCTTAAAAAATCGCAAAAACTGACTCGCTATACCGAGGATTACTCGCAAATCTCGAGCACTAAAATTTTGCTCGCTCTAATTCCAACACGCTCCGCTCGTATGAAGAAATTCGATCGGAAACGTCACAATTTTTATCCTTTGGCGTATCCATATAGTACATACATATGTACATTGTACATACATATATGTATGTGTAGTATAGTATAGTAGATACACGTCCGACTAGATTCATTCCGATCGCACGCTATAAATTATATGTATTTCAGTTTATCGGATACACTAGAATTTATGAGTTTGCGAACGATAGCTTCAAAATTCAATCTATCTAGTGTTATTTCCGTGCCAAAGAGTTTCGTTCAATGAGTCTTTTCCCTCGCTGGTGTTTGGTAATCGACAAACTATTTCACAGACTTATTACATTACTGCACACAAATGATAAAACTAAAAATTACAATTCTTTTTTAATGTTGTTATCATATTAGTTAAATTTTCACATATTAGTTTATTTTCCTTGAAACATTTCGTCATTTTGAAATGTACACAACGTACTAACATGTGCTAATAGTTTTGACATTTTCCGTGAAAATGGGTCAGGTTTGTTTATATTATTTCGACGCTCACTCCGGCTCAAGTATCTGTTTAAATAAAAGATGTGCGGATTTCTACAATTGTTTGTAAACTTTTCGGCTTTAAAGCTCAACCCATGAATCTTACTTGACAAGCTTTGACCTACATATGTAGGCTTATAATAACTTACACAATCAATCGATTCATTATATGTTTTCCAATCATATTATCATAATACGTACCTATACACACATACATTTCTACAAACGCACAAGTATTTAAAATTGATTAACTAGAAAAAATAAAAATAGTTTTAATTTTAAAAAATGGGTCTGGAGCACTGCATCGAAAGTGACTTGAACGAAAGTCGAAAAATCGAAACGAATGTATGCATGGTAAACGGACTATTTCACACATCGTCATAAAAATTTTTAGACTTTTCTTTCAAGTCACTTTTGATGCAGTGACGGTTACCGGGTAATGCTACGATTCTCCATCTCGGTCTAATCTTTGTACAGATTTTTATTAAAAGACGAAAGTTTATTCAAATGCTTTCGATTTTTATTTTAAAAATAATACTTCAGTTCCTTGCTTCACTTCTTATTACATTATGGTTTAGGTAGTGGAAATAATCTGCATTTGATGTTGTTTAATTAAACTTCAATTTAATACTAAATGTTCGAATAATATTTAACATTGATGTCAATACATTTTTGAGTAAAACTTATTAATAAATAATTTAAAGCTTGGGGTATTAATGACACACATATGTACAAGTTTACATGTACATACATACATACGAATAATATTTTCCTTCATACCGACATGTTCATATCTATATACTATTTCATCATAAACTAAGAAATCCCAGTAGATAGATATGAGATGTGTATTATATAACTTAATATGTCTGTCTCTTTGCGGAAAACTCCGCTCGGAAATATGTAATTAACAGCGAAAAAGATGTAATATTCTGGAGAATGGCAGTTAAGCTTTGCACGATATGCGAAAAAGCACACACGTATTTATTCAATATTGACTGGATGAAATACACAAAGCGGGTTTTTGTCGAAAACACGCAGCCCCTAGCACACCCCCGCTTGTGCCATCTACTGCTTATAAATCTTTCATGAAGGAACTAATATCTGACGGCCAGCCGCTCCCACCAGGGGCTGCCAACCGCCGGCTCGCGAAAAATTACGTGCCGCGAATAAGCCATCCAATTCGGCAACCGTGCAATTCGAACCCCATTTCGCGGCGCGATTTTTATCCTAACAGTGTCGTTACACATGTTTATTTCAACGTTAGATTCGCCGCCGTGCCGTACAATCGCTTATCACTGAATATATGTATGTATGTATGTATTTATACTTATAATATACATATGTATATGTATACGTAATTCCCGGCTCTTTGCCATTTTTCAAAGTGCTCTTAGCGCTTGATATGCGCGCTATTATAATAACAAAGATTTGTGGCAAAAAAAATAGCTCACATTATGCTGCGTACGGACCAAACCAACGACGAATTTGGTCCAACGATTTAACCAGCAGGATTAAACCAGTAGCGTACAAAATATCGAAATAAAAATTAAATTTAAAAATTGAAATTAAATATCAAAATTAAAAATATTATTATTATATTAAAATTAAATTCAAATATCAAAATAAAATCATAATCAATATATTAAAATTAAAATAAAATATTGAAAGTTAAAACAGAACATGCCCAATTTAAATAAATTTTCGAGATTGACCTAAAATTAGATCATCAACAATCACATACAGATAATCCTCGACTTTTGTTTGTCGAAGATGCTTTGACTTACGTAGATGCGCACTAAGATCGAAAAAAAAATCAAAGAATTATTATTTTTACTTCCCCGTAATGCGCAGCTACTGAGCATATATTATGTGTAAGTATGGGTGACGTCTTCGATCTCTTCAATCCGAGACGTTGTCGGTTTTATCAAAGGAAATTTTTTTGTCTTCAATTGTTTCTCTCGTCGTAATAAATCAATTAATTAAATCATTTCAGAGGTAAATTTTATCGGATAATGTCTTCAATTGTTTCTCTCGTCGAAATGATATTTTTTTTTATCTTTCACATCCGGTTGTTTTTTTTTTGGCTTACAAAGCGTTCGGAAGGATGAAGTCAAGATTATTAGTTTCAATATTGTGAGTGTTGAAGATACACGTGTTGTGCTACGTAAATTTTTAGTACGACATGGAGAAAGTTCTAATTAAAAAAAATAGAGAGTGGACAAACGAAGATATTATATTACTTATAGACTTATACCGTGAAAAGCCGTCGCTTTGGAATCCGACACATAAAGAATACAAATTAAAAACCAAGAGAAATGATGAATTGAAGGAAATAGCAAATATTTTCAATTGCCATGCCAACGACATAAAGAAAAAAGTGGAGTCTCTGATGACCTCATTTAGACGGGAGCGACAACGATGTGAGGCATTTATAAATCATTTATAAATCAAAGTGGTTTGGTTTTGAAAAAATGAAGTTTTTACTCGACAAATTTACTCCGCGTGCAACACTAGATACAACAGACACATTGGTATGTAATAAAATATCATTTAATTTAAACTTCTAGATATTAAATTTCAGTTCAGTAAACTAAAAGGTTTCTGAGAAAAACATAAAAAAACCTCGATTCTCTAGACTAAAAGTATTACTTCCGGTTCAAATAAAAATATTAAAAAAATATAAGGTTACAAAAATTATTATTTCTATCACATTTAAAAAGATTTCAGTCCGATTCGATTGGGAGATAATTGAATTCAAAAACTTAAAAAAAAGAAGCCACTTACATATGTATAAATGGAGGTACCATTTCCGGTCAATTTAAAAATTTGAAAAAATTTTACGTCGTGTCGATAAGAATTTCTGTAACCGATACTAAGTTTCAGTTCGATAGGATTAGCAGTGTTCAAAAAATCCTCAAAATAGACAGACACACACACATTTTTTCTAGATCATGAAAACGTGATCAGTAATGGATTCTGAGTGTGAATTAGTCAAAATCTCGAGTTCGAATTTTCACATGATCACGAAACTTCATCTATTGTTACTACGTACATAGATAAAGTAAAAATAGAGAGTAGAACAGTAAAGTATATACAATAACACAGTAAAGTATATACACAATCACAGTAAAGTATATACACAATCACAGTAAAGTATATCATTTCTCTGCTTACGAGCGAAAAACAATTATACGGTATGAGTTGATTTGAGATTGTATTTGTATATTCATGAATTCGCTCCCATTCGATAAAAAAAGAGGTTAGTAAAATCCATCGTCTTGTCGGGAAATAATATTATTAAATACATTTATCGGATAAATTTATCTCAGAGGTAAAATTTATCGGATAATGTGTGATTATTAATTTTATTTCGACGAAAGAAAAAAAAACCCTTTGACAAATCACCGACATTTTTTTTGTTAAATATTTCATCGACGGCAACACAGTAGTTATCGTGATGACTTATAAGAAACAACAACAAGGTTTTTTTCGCTCGTAATTATAATATTTCTCTGGTGGTAATGCGCATCGTCGTAATTCAAAACATTATTGTAATTCAAAACATCAACGATGATCTAATTTTAGCTCAATCTCGCTCGTGAGCTTAATTTTGATATTTAATTTCAATTTTTTTATTTCATTTTTATTTCGATATTTTGTACGCTACTGGTTTTAAAAGTTGGCCCAAAATCTTCGTTGGTTAAATATTTCCGAAGGGGGGAACACAGTAGTGTATCGTGACGACTTATAAGAAACAATAACAAGGTTTTTTTCGCTCGTAATTATAATATTTCTCTAGTTGTAATGCGTTTTGTCGTAATTCAAAACATTGTTGTAATTCAAAACATCAACGATGATCTAATTTTAGCTCAATCTCGCTCGTTAGCTTAATTTTGATATTTAATTTCAATTTTTTTATTTCATTTTTATTTCGATATTTTGTACGCTACTGGTTTTAAAAGTTGGCCCAAAATCGTCGTTGGTTTGGTGCGTACGGACCATTATAGCCATCAATCTTTCCTTATTTATATGCTGTTGAATCGCACGATAATATAAAATTTGTTGATCGGTTGTATTATAATATAATATTCAATTTTGGATATGAGATTGGATTATATGTACATATGTACATAAAAGTGTCTAGTATATATATATATATATATATATATATCATCATCATCATCATTTACAGCCATTCGCCATCCACTGCTGGATGAAGGCCTCTCCAACACGCTTCCACTCGTCTCTGTTTTGCGCAACACTCATCCATCTCATTCCGCACATTTTCCTAATTTCGTTCACCCATCTTCCTTGCGGTCTTCCTTTTACTCTTTTGCCTTCTCTCGGGTACCATTCAAGCACTTCTTTTGTCCACCTTTCGTCCATCCTCCTAGCTACGTGACCCGCCCATTGCCATTTCAATCTCTTCACTCTATCCACTATGTCCACTACCCTTGTCATATTTCTCACCCACGTGTTCCGCTTCCTGTCTTTCCTCGTTATGCCAAGCATACAGCGTTCCATACTTCTTTGAGTGCATTGGATTTTATTTTGCATCTTGGCGTTCAGTGTCCAAGTTTCACATCCATACGTCATCACTGGCAAAACGCATTGATCAAAGATCCTTTTCTTCAGGCAGAGTGGCATTTTTGATTTAAAAACAGCATTCATCCGTCCAAATGCACTCCACCCTAATTTCATACGTCTCTTTATCTCTTCATTTTTACTACCAGACATGTCAATTATTTGACCTAAATATAAATAATTATTTACTACTTCTACTGGTTTATCATCTAAGGGGATGCTATCAGGCATGCAATAACTATTGAACATTAGTTTAGTCTTATCTACGTTAATTTTTAATCCTACTTTTCTACTTTCCCTGTCCAGCTGTGTTAGTCTGATAAGTAGGTCAGCTGAATCACGAGCTACTAAAACTATATCGTCTGCGAACCGAAGGTGACTCAAAAAGCGACCATTGATGCTTACTCCGGCTGTATCCCAATCCAATTTCCTGAAAACTCCCTCAAGCACCGCATTGAATAACTTGGGCGAGATTGTATCTCCTTGTCTTACTCCTTTTCCTATGCTAAATCTATCTGTACCTGAAAAAATTTTAACCGAAGCTGTGGCATTCTTATATATTGCAGCTAACAGTCCCACATAGGGTTCCGGCACTCCCTGTGTTTTTAGAGCGTTAAGTACTGCATTATGACTAACTGTATCGAAGGCTTTCTCATAATCGACGAAACCTAGGCACAATGGCCGTTGATATTCGTTGGCGCGCTCGATTAGTTCGCCAACTACTTGGAGGTGGTCCATTGTGCTGAAATTTGCCCTAAACCCTGCCTGCTCTATAGGTTGGTTCTCGTCGAGGATATTCTTCAGCCTTTCTGTAATAACCTTCGTGAAGAGCTTGTAGACCGCTGAAAGTAGACTAATGGGTCGGTAGTTCTTGATATCGCTTTTGTCGCCTTTTTTGTGTATTAAAATGATAGTTGCGTTATTCCATCCTTCTGGTATAGCTTGGTTCTGGATGCATTTGCTGAAAAGCCTAGCTAAGATATTAATTAGGGGGGGGCCGCCACATTTTAGTAAGTCAATGGGAATATTATCTTCCCCTGGGGATTTACCGTTCTTTGCAGTTTTTAGCGCGGCCTCTACTTCGCTAGGCAATACTGCAGGAACCCTTTGGCCGTGTGTCGATTCCAGAGCGGGGAATTGGCCGTTGTCGTTCTCGTATAGTTTTGCATAGAACGTGTAAACTCTGTCTATGATTTCTTCTCTATTCCTAATTATTACTCCGCTCTCTGATCTGATTGCGATCATTTGGTTTTTGCCTAAGAAAAGATCCTGTTTGCACTTTTTCAGGCTACGGTTATTCTTAATGGTATTTTCTATTAGCTTGCTGTTAAAATCCCTGACATCCCTGACTATTCTCTTTTTAATTTCCTTATTTACTAGATTGTATTCTTGCTTATTATTATCCCTATCTAAATTCCTTTTATGCTTAATTAGGTTTTTTGTTTCCGCTGAAATTTTGCTTAATTTAATCTGTTTCCTGAATCCACCTAATTTCTTACCTGTTGAGGTTAGAACAGAACTAATTACAGTGTTCAATTCCTCGATGTCTGCTTCTGGGTTTAATTTCCCGTATCGATTTCCAAGTTCGAGTTCGAATTCCTTTTTCCAAGACCTTAGTTGAGCGAAATCTGGAGAGTTACTGCATCCTTTTATTAATTTCCTACGTTCGCAATTTATATTAATGGCCATCTTGGCACGGACTAATCTGTGATCGCTACCTATATCTACTTTACTTAAAACACTAACGTCTTTAACGGAGTGCAGGGCATTTGTTAGGATGAAATCGATCTCGTTTCTGTCTCCTTTAGGACTCTCCCAAGTCCACTTATTGTTGGTGTTTTTCCTGAAAAATGAATTAGTGATAAAGAGCCTGTTGTGTTCTGCGAATTCTATGAGGCGATCGCCTCTGTCGTTTCTTTGGTCGGTACCAAAATTGCCTACTGCTCTTTCAGTATTTGCCTTTTGTCCTATTTTTGCGTTAAAGTCGCCCATGATTATTTTAAAGTGGTGACGGCTATTATCGTATGCGTCCTGTATTTTTTCGTAGAAGTCTTCTATTTCCTCGTCTGGGTGGCTAGATGTGGGGGCGTACACTTGGAAGATTTGACAAGTGTACCTGCTCGAGATTCTTAATACTATATAGCATATACGTTCCGATATGTCGCTTATTTCTATAATATTTCTTTCTATTCTCTTATTGATAAGAAACCCTACTCCTCCTATTCTACCATTTGGTAGCCCTCTCCAGTAGAGACAGTTACCACTTTTTAGGATTATTTGGTTTTGCTGTTTTCGTCTTACTTCACTAAGTCCTATTATATCCCATTTGATATTTTCTAATTCATTCTCTAATGCAAGCACACTTCCTTCACTCGATAACGTTCTTACATTGTACGTGGCTAAATACAGGTTTCTATTAGCTAAGCTATCATCCATCGTCACTCTTACCTTGTTGGAGGTTTGGATATTATTTTTCTCGCATTTATCCAAGATGTGTTGAGAAAAAGGCGGTACTTGAGAGAGATTTCCATTCAAGGAGTGAGTTCTTACCGCCATAGACTCTTCTCTGTGGTCAGCTTTGACAGATAGTCATCCTAGGTATCACTTGGATCACTTATGAGTTATTACATGCCATTTAACAGGGTTACTTTGTAAGTGAAAGTAGTTAGTTATGATAATAATAGATTAGCAATTGTTATACTACTTTTTTACAGATCTTTATCGTGAGACGCCTCTTTGGAGACAACGGATTTATATATGTGAGTGCGGTTTGCAATTTAATATTTTAATAATAAATTTAGTAAAGAATATAAAATTACACGAATTACTTTAATATAAATTAAATATGAAAAAGAACTATTAGACAGTTGGGAAACACCGTTTCTGTTTGCTATTATTCTATTAAGTAAAGTTCGTTAAAAATTTTTGTCTGAAATTATGTGGAAGATTTATTGCTTCTGTGGGACCGAATTTTGACTGGCGAGCAGGGACCCTTATTTTTTTGTATTCAGGTAGGGAGATGTATCTCGTTCGTATACGCTTTTGTAACTGACACAAAATTAACACAAAATTTTTCGCAATCACTGATATTAAAAACGCTGTTAACGGCCGATCGTCTGTTTATTTTTACACTTAAATTATACTAGGATGCAATTAGTAAAATAAGTGATTAGATGGTTAAATTTTTAGATTAAATTTCGTGCAATAGCCGGGTTTAAGCGAGTAATAGCGGGAAGAACGCAGAAGCACGTCTTCCCCGCATGACACGAAAGACCGAACTCCATATATATATATATATATATATATATATATATATATATATATATATATATATATATATATATATATATATATATATATATATATATATATATATATACTAGACACTTTTATGTACATATGTACATATAATCCAATCTCATATCCAAAATTGAATATATATATTATATATATATATATATATATATATATATATATATATATATATATATATATATATATATATATATATATATATATATATATATATATATATATAAATGAATGTCTGTGTGTGTGTGTGTGTGTGTGTCAAATCGGCTAATAAGCCAGAGAAAAGATTACGATGGAACTTTCATGATTTGTTGTATGCATGTCCGGAAAGATTACTGTGAAAAAAAATCACCCAAAAACGGGAACGGAAACGGGAAAAACGGGAGTAAGTGTCATTGCAACGCAATAATTTCAAATGTTTTCATGTCGTGACCTGCGTTGTTAGGTAAAATAAACAAACAATTGAATTATTTCAAATATATTCGGTGTCTGCGTTTTTCCGACAAATGGGAACGGGAACAGGAATTGCATGCGTTATTGTGGCATTGCAACGCATGCCAGGTTCAGCTAGTTTTTTTATAAAAATACAATAATTTTAATAAAAAAAATAATGTAATCTGATTATTTTTGTCTCTCCATCTATGAATTGAACCGGTCTCCCTCACGGGAGTTCAAAAAAAAAAGTAAAAAGGTTGCATGGTAAACGGTACTATGCATGTATATATAATATATACATATGAGTGGCATGCGTTGAAATTATCTCTCTTTTTGTCATACAGCCTTGTTTAATGTGCGCGCGCAGAATACGGGAGGAAAAGCTTGTTCCTCTTCTTCCTGTTGTATCCTACTCGTGCAAATTAAGTGAGTATATACGACGGGGGAGAGACCCTTTTTTATCTTTCAACTTAAGATCTTTCGATTTTCGATCTTTGCCTTCCGATATTTGCGTTTTCGGGCGTTTCACTTTCGGTCCCGTGAGGTAGACCCGAATTGAACATTTAAAAGGAACAAAACATAAACATAATAAAATTTATCAATATATGTATGTAGGTGTGAAATACATGATTTTAATTAATTTGGAAGATGATGTACAAGTTATGTCATATGTATGTATGTTTGTATGCATGTGCATATATCATACATGCATACATATATTTATATATTTCTGTGTCTACATACATCGTGTAATATGCGTAATTAAGAATCCTAGCTAAAATTAATCCGATTTTCAAAACAAATCTATTTTTATTCTCCACAATATTTCAATCAATGAACAGCTTTTTCATTAGTATTTTCAGATCTCGACGTAATCGATTTCTTTGGATTCTTGGTTGAGATAAGAATATTTCTATGAAAAAAAAACTTATTAATACAAAATTTTAAAAATTCTATTCTAGAAGTCGTATCACCGTAATTGCTCGGTACAGGTTCAGTGTAATATGTCATTTTCTAATTTGAAATTTTTCATTCATATTAATTGATTGATATACATATGTATGTATATATACATAAGTACATACCTATATATGTATGTACAATATTTACAATGTTGTATAAGAAAGTCGTGAATTTCTGTAAAAAAATATTTGTCATTTCGGTATAAAACTTATATTGTAGAAAATAAATAATAAATTGCAATTACACATAAATACATATTTTTATTAAAAAATTATATTCACAAAATGAAATGTCATGGGAAAATTTTAATTTAATATCGATGGATTATAAAAATAAATTATACATAGAAATATTTCATGAAATCTTAAAAATTCCTAGAATTTGTTTCTACTTTAATTGACATCGACTTTCGAAAGTATTATTAGAGTGACAGCATGATATATACATTATACTACGAGCAAGAGGAAATTCTAAATCACTCACACATTTTTTCGAAGTACATAATTTATACAATTTTTTCCAAGTGATTTATTGCCTCTATTGCAAGCTTCTAATGATTTTGAATTTCTAACGACAAATTAAAATACAAATTTAGTACCCAGAAAGACGTAATCGTATAAATATCTCAATCCAATTTAGCCCACTAATAGCGTGTTTATTGCCATCGCATTTAAATAATTATGTAACATTAACTATCATACAATTTCATTCTCAAAATTTAATACCACTTACGAAAACGATTATGATGGTCCCTTTTCATTTCAATTAATACTAGTACGAGTATAATCGTCTTTTTTTTATACTTTTAATCACGTAAAATGCTTGCAGTTTCCCATCTGCTAATGTATAAAATTATCGAAAACTCGTTTTACTATTTAATATTGCTCTCAGAAAATTATTTGATCCTTGAAAGTAGAAAATTTTAATGGGAAAATCGACTGAAAATTGGTCTCTAAAACTTTGCTAATGAAGCCAAAGAAAACCTCAACAAACGACAGTTTGACAGCCTAAAGCTTCAGGTCATCGCGAAGTATTGGAATATTAATGTTTATAAAGATCTTTGAAATGCCTTACCATTATTTCAAATTAAGATAAATTATGTAATACTTGTCGAAATCTTTTCAAAATAATTTTGATTTGATCTTCTCGTTTCTTCTTAATTTAAATAACATTTTTGTTTAGGTAAATTGCAAAAGAAGTAGTGTATAAATTTTGAATTTCGTTTTTGGAAAAACCCTTTTAACGTTTTCTATCTGATTTCGTCTTCTTTTAACTCACATTTTTTCATATGTTATACAAAATCTCACACACGAGATACGAAATAGAACCGCATAGAATGAAAGAAGGGATGATTAATGTAATAGCCTCGTGAGTTGAGGTTCTTGCAGACCCTCCTTTGATACACATTTTGAATAAAAGGGAAAATCTCACAAAGAGATAAGAAATACATATACAGTGATAAAATTTATAATCTCGCGTATTATTCCAGTAATTACTTATGTGTAAATGCGACGAATAATTTGATTGCACACCAAACGATTACAACTCTAACGAAAATTAACACTATTCAACGCAGTCTATCAAAACAAAACAGTTTGAAATTGAACGCCAACTACTAGTAGTTGCTTAAATTGTTCAGTAAAGTTAAATGCAGTTCACTCGTCGGAATAATATTGCTGTAATGAAACTACATACATATATATGTAGGTATATGTATTTCTACGTAGAAGACCTTCGGAATATCTAAAACAAATTAGTACATAATACACAATATACACGTATAATGTACAAAACCGTCGCTACGGAGTAAATAAATTACCTTTCGAATTTTTCTTCCAATGTGAAAAGTATACTTTTTTACCGTCATAAAAGTAATTTCAAAACTTAAATCAAAACGTCGAGATTTCTTCGCTTTAATTTATGTGATTTTTTTCATCTACTTTAATATCATTCGACAATTCAAGTTTCGGAAAATTTCGAAATTTTTATGCAAATTGTTCGCAATATGTAAATAACTACTTTGATTTTTACTATACATCATTTTGCGACTTATATAATTATGTAGTACATATGTACCTGCATATGTAAATACATATATAGGCTTGAAATTAAACATTTAAAAATCGGGAAATTATTTCTTAGACAAATGTTAATTTAATCGATTAGCATTATTTAAAATAAATCAAAATATAAAATTCATTTTATAATATGCAAATACATATTTACAATTTGCGTAGGTCTAAAACTTATAATGGTGACGTTAAACTATTGAAATTTTTATATCTGATAAAATTTCGCATATCTACTTAGTCACTATGAAACTTAAATATGTAGGCGTTGTTTACTAATTGGAAAAGTGGATACGGGAACGATATTTGCACACATATAATATGCCAAGTCGTTTCTTTGTAGGCTATGTCGGACTCGAAGGTCCCAGATAACCCTTTGCGTCCCCGTTCTTTGGGTAAACACAAGAATAATTACGCGAATGTTAACGTTTCGTCTCGCTTTCAAGTTAATGTTTGACATTAGATAACAGTCGGCTATAACCGACCGACTACAGCCCAACACCCATCCCTTAAAGCCTCACCGCTCAAACCCTCTGTGACTGTATAATGGGTGTATGCGACCTTATCCCTAGCGAGTACGTATTAATTTCGTATGCAAATCGGTTTGACGTCGTCGCTAACGTCTAGCGTGACTTTTCCACGAAAAGCGTCAAAAAGAAAAATGACGCTTTTCCGCACATACACACGCTCGAGGCTACTTTGTCAATGCGTAAAGTGTCGCTGGTATCTCTAGTATGTCGTAAATCGAATGCGACGAGTACATATTTAACGGTTGCAACACCTAAGTGGTCCCATAACAACACTGTTGCTATTTTAAAGTCAAACATTTACCGAACGAATGATTTTTATTGCGACTTTGCGAACACTGGCCCCGCCCACCTATTTGAAACACGCGAAATATCTCCCATATATGCTTTTTTTTTATAAATTTTGTTTTTTCGATTTGTGTACGAACGTCTTCATAGAATTAAAACATTTGTTAATTTTCGTAGGCCTGTATATTATATACAGGCATGTATATACATACATATGTACATACTTTATATAATATATGAAAGAAGCTTACGTGACCCGTTGGCATTATATTTATTCTTAAATGGATTCTTCATTCGTTTTTAGTATTTATTTAATTTTGTTCATCGTGCATCGGATTCCACTGTTATGATTGGAAATTAAAATTTCAATTTGACTTCGTTTGTTTGTTACCAACGTCTCTCACAATGACGACGGATTTAAATAAATAAGATTAATTGATATTGCTATTTCATTATTTTTGATGGAAATACTCGTTATATATTGTTGTATACAAAATTGTAATCACTTTAGGATAATGCCGAAATCGGTAGAATGGAATAATATGTATTTGTCATTCGAGAAAATTGACATTTACTTTATATCAATATAGTGTCCGTTGGGAAATCAACAGCAATATTAAAAATCTACATATGACTATTTATGTATGTATGTATGTATGTACATAGGTATGTATATGAATATTAAAACTAAGATGATATTAGATGATTAGATATTTTTATTTATTAAATTGCTGTCAATTAAACGAATAATATTATTATACTAAATTAATATACATATATATACTACCCATGTATGCACATATGTACATAAATAGTACAATCTAATATATAATTTCGAAAGAGACTTTGTATGTATGTATGTATGTAATTATCTTTGGTTGGGAACTTTGCAAACAAAACAATGTTTCTATGATGACAATTCAATTGCTTGAATGTCATATTTTTTTCGATTCAAATAAATTGAATGAAAAACAAATGAATATTAACTATAAGATTCACCATGCTTACGCTGTTTATATTACAAATACTGAGCGAAGCCGGGTAAAACAACTAGTTTGTATTTAAATTTAACCTGTAAGTGTATGATAGTACTTATACCTCGAAGTAACATATTATATATATATATATATATATATATATATATATATATATATATATATATATATATATATACATCGTTCGGTGCAACAAATATCGTATATTTGTGTATGCACCAGATGGAAACATAAAAAATATTAATATATATATATATATATATATATATATATATATATATATATATATATATATATATATACATACATATATATATATATATATATATATATATATATATATATATATATATATATATATATATATATATATACATATATATATATATATATATATATATATATATATATATATATCAGTGGCGTGCGGTCCATGGATGCGGTGGATGCGGCGCATCCCCTATAACTTTAAAAAGCCAAGAGTATTTTTAATAAATATTTGAATTTCGCTTCGATGTATTCTTAGTGATGTACGTGATTATGATGTAGTATATGATATATATTTCACATATCACGTGTTTTTTGTTACATGATGCATTATATAGGATCTTTTGATAATTTTTATTAAGGATTCGCATAGGCCGCATTCGCATAGGCCGGCCACAGGCGAGTGACGCTGGCGAGTAGACGCTGAGTGAAGTGCGCGCGCGTCATGGATTCGGAGTCGCGACCGATCCCATTTGCGCATGCGCACTATGAGGTTGTCATATTCGCGCGGACGCGTTGACACTTGTTTAACCTCTACGGTGGATTCGGTTTCTCTGTTTGCTTATCTATTGAGTTTCACTTGGAAGCCGCTGTTGATCGATATTTCCGCACGCTACGCCCCAAGTTATTTATCAAAAAGCTAGCCGATTAATTTCTTTAGACGAAGTTAATCATTTATACTGTAAGTTGGTTATTTTTTACTTTTGAATTAAGTTTTCATTTAAATTAGTTTCGTCTAACTTTATTTTTAGTTTACTGTTCCACTACTTACGAGTTTTCATTATTGCCTTTAATATGGATATCGAAAATAACAATGAGAGTGGACTTGTCGTCGAGATCAATAATAATTGCAATTGTTTAATTGAAAATGTGCTGAAAAGAAGATTTGCTTCTCTCCCATTTAATGAAAAGGAGATTATTGTTAAGAGCCCCAAACCCACACCAATATTAAATATTCAGTCTAAAACAAAAACATTTAAAAGGTATTTTAACACAGAAACATACGAAAAAATTTCATGGATTTGTGGATGTGCTCACTTAACGAAATTATTCTGTTGGCCATGTATTTTATTTTCTCAAGAAGTGAATGTCTGGAGTAAATTTGGATTTTCTGACCTAAACAATTTAAGTAAATCGCGCAAGAGACATGAATGTTCTCAAGCTCACATATGTTCTGCTGCTCAATTTAAAAAATTTGGAAAGGGACCTCGTATAGAAAATTTTTTAAGTGCTCAATTTAAAGCAAATATTGAAATGCACAACAAAGAAGTTACTGCAAATAGATACATTTTGTCGAAATTAATAAGCGCGATCTGTTTTTTAGCAAAACAAGAACAACCTTTACGAGGACATTTTGAGCACCAGGAATCGGAAAATAGAGGGAATTATATTGAATTGCTGTATCTGTTGAGTGAATCAGACATAAAATTGAAAACTCATTTAGATAACTCTACGGTGTTTACTGGACTATCGAACCATATACAAAATGACTTGGTATCCGCAATATCAAAAGTCTTGCTAGATGAGATTAAAACTGAAATACGTGCATCAAAATTTGTTTCCATAATTGTGGACGAATCTACAGATATCAGTCGCAAAGCTCAGCTATCTACTATTTTTAGATATGTAGATGAAAATAATGAAATTCAGGAGAGATTTGTTGGATTTGTCGATGTTAGTCCCAATAGAACAGCTAATGCTCTTTTTCAGCACATACGTGAGACCTTGGAAGAATTTGGTTGTTTGGACAAATTAATTGCACAAACGTACGATGGAGCGGCTGTAATGTCCGGGGAGCATAATGGAGTGCAACGAAAAATTCGAGATATTTGTCCTAATTCTTTATTTGTCCATTGTTACGCTCACAGATTGAATTTAGTTTTGTCGCAATCTGTTAAACATATATCCGGATGCAAACGTTTTTTCAGCCGTATGTTGTCATTTTCAACTTTTTTTTGTAAGTCTTCAAGAAGAATTTCCCTTCTCGATTGTCAAATAAAAAAACGATTTCCCACTGCTGCCCCTACACGATGGAACTACAATAGCAAAATTTTAAATATGATATTAGAATATCAAACAGAATTAATGGAAATATTTAATCAAATAATTAATGACGAAGACGAATGGGATACTGATGCTGTCATAAATGCTGAAGTCCTTCATCGTTATTTAAAAGAGTTTGAATTCAATTTCAATTTGCATTTATTTTCTGCAATATTTAATTCGGCAGATTTTTTATTTGAAATTTTACAAAAAAAAACCTTTGACATATCGTATTGCGTAAGTGAAATTAAAAAATTTGTAAAATATTTAGATAACAAAAAAGACGATTTTGATTCATTGTGGAACAAAGTAATAACTAAAAATTTTAATAGAAAAAGAAAATATGCTGAATGCGAAGAAGATGTGAAAACAACGTATAAACTTCACTATTCTGAAATTTTAGAAACTCTTTCAGTAAATACAACCAATCGATTTCGAGATATCGAAAATTTAAAATTTCTCGAATTTTTTAACGTCAAAAAATTTAAAGAATATGAAAATAATTTTCCAGATTTCCTATTTAAATCACTCCACCTAACTTATGGAAAATACTTTGATTTTATGAAATTAAAAAGCGAATTAATTTACATGTACTCAACGCAAGATTTTCATTTGAAATCTATAAATGACGTAAAGGAATTAATTGTGAAAGATGATCTAATAGACGTTTTGGAACAAGTATTTAGTTTAATACAATTAATTTGTACGATACCTTCCACGAGCGCATCGGCTGAACGATCATTTTCGACTATGAAAAGAATTAAAACGTTCACCAGAAGTAGTCAAAGTGAAGAAAGACTCTCTGGTCTTGCTTTAATTGCAATCGAAAAGAAAATAATGTCAAATTTAAAAAACAATAAAAAATTCTATGATGCGGTTATCGATGAATTTTGTAAAAAGGAACGAAGAATAAAATTAAATTTTAAAAAATAAATTGGTCGGTTTTTTTTTTCAAACAAGGGACAGCATCCCTTGTTTGAAAAGTCACCGCCCGCCACTGATATATATATATATATATGTGTGTGTATATATATATATATATATATATATATATATATATATATATATATATATATGTATATATATATATATATATATATATGTATATATATATATATATATATATATATATATATATATATATATATATATATATATATATATATTTCGAAGTGTAACACTTTTTATGATTATATATGTGTCTGTAACATCCATATGTACATATGGTACAAAGCGACAATTGAATGTCAGACGGTCCTATATCAACAAATGGAAAATAATATTTCACATCTCTATATAAACGGTTTTACTTACTAGACGTAAGTTGAATGTTAAATTTCACCGTCTATACACATATGTACACATGTATGTAGTCTGGTATAAAACATTTGCTTATGAATTGTTTAAAATTCTATTCGTTTTAGGATTTTGGAACAGTTTACGCGCATCAGCATTCTCATCGCTCATGATGGATATTTTTGTATGTATATTAAAAACGTTTGTTTTGATAAAATGCACATGTGCTAAACTATACAGTTTTATCTGTTTCACTTCGCTTGCCAAATTTTCAAACAATGTTTTGGCTCAACTCACCTCGATAGCTTTGGATACCAGAGCTACGGCTAATTGGCCGTGCCAATCCATAGTTGCAAATTTTATGACAATCGTATATTTATTCGATCGCTTTATACTTTACAGCAACATACATATGTATGTATAGTATGTACATAGGTCGGTTGGCCTATAATGGTATCAACTGAGAGGTCATGGATTAAATACTTAGCCCGGTGCTGCTGGCCAGACTTTGGATATATGTGCTTTCTATCAGAGTTTTTACAATTTATCTAATCTCATTGTTGAAACGGTTCCAAATAAATTGGTAACCCATCCTCATTTATCACCATTATTTAAATATAGCTAGCAGCTTGTCTCGATGGTAGCGTTTATATTAAGCACCGAGAGGTCGCCGGGTTCGATCCCGTGCTAATATTTAATGCTGCTGGTCAGACTTGGATATTTGTGACTCTAAGTCGTTCGTTTTCTATCAGAGTTTGCTAATTTATCTGATTTCATTGTTGAAACGGTTGCTCCATCAAATTGGCAAAAACCATCCTCCCCTCTGTGTTACCGCCACTATCTAAAATTGACTAATGTACAAGTTTAAATCCATAGATGTCTCTATGGATTAATTAATTAATTTCGAGTTTTTCAGCATCTCGAAATTCAGCGATTTATGGAATAAAAAATGCTGCAATATTTGTAATAGGCCGGAAAAGCGCATTGGGGTTTACCTATTAGGCCTTCCTGGTATATATCTATGTAAAATAAATAAAATAATTTCAAATATATAATAATAATGTTATAAATTTATATAAAGTACATACATACATATATGTACATATGTATGCGTAATGGCGCCATGGTATTATACATATATTTTTTTTTAAATAAATAATTTAAAGTCAATTTTTGCATTTGATGTACATTACATATGTATGTACATATACATGTAAATACAAACAAACCAACTACGTACTTGAAAATTAAGCCAAAATTTAAAGCGTGCCCTTTTCTCTGTCACAATTACATCTACTATGATGATAAAATTAAGGTTCCATTTGGATCTACATTATTATTACTCGTTAACTCCGCAAAGGTAAGGTTTTAGTATCGAGAAGTGAATTTTAGTTTCAATACCCGGCAAATGGCATTAACGTACGAAAGTAATATTCTCATATCAGGTTAATTATATTCGCATACATATGTACATGAATGTATCATTTAATATAATATTTCCATTTATACGATTATCTACATTCTGTTAAATAATATACATATTAGGGCATGTAACGAAATAATATATACATACATATTTGTATATACATATGTATACTTAAAAAAGTTCTATAATTTTTTTGCAATATGAATTTTTAGGACATAATTCAAGGCTTATATTTATTTGTAAGCAGAATTTATGAAAACGCTTACAATCAATTTGAATATTATGCCTAATAAAACATTTTTATTCGGTTTTTTTACTGAGGAAAAATACTTAGCGTGTAAGGGAAACTATGTAGATATATTTTTCACGTACAATTTATATGTATGTATCTACTATATACAGTGATAGGTTATTTGGTAGACCATAAACCGACAGCAAATATTAGGTAAATTTGGATATTACCAAACCCAGAACGGCCTTCTATTTATGTATGTATGTATGTAGTGTATTTGCCGATTTCGCGTGACCTATTTTAGATTCAATAATTATTATCTGTATTCATAGGTATAATTTTGATGTTATAATAAACAGTGGTGGTTTATCAAACATTGAAAATAAGAGCGCTTAGGCCCCCGAAATGGGCCTTTGCTACCAAAATTTACAACTTACAAAATTATCATTGTCCACAATACCTTCGTAGCCAAGAATAAATGAAATGAATACCTATTTTACATAGTATTTTGAAATAGTACCTATTTTATTCCAAAAACTGTTAGTGTTTCAAATACATATATTATAATAAATAAATTAAAAACTACGGTTTGGTAAAATCCTAATGAAAAACCATTTACTGAAAAGCATGGTAAAAAACGATGATAGCATTTTTTTAAGTCATTCAAATTTCAAATGCGCCCGGGGCCCCCTATTTACTTAATCCACCACTGGTTATAAAACAGAGAACGTAAACTGCCTTTTATCTAAATAAATAATTAAGTAAATAATTTTTTTTTATAAATAAATAAATAATTAATTAAATCATACTCCATCTACTCCAAAAAGGTTAATTAACTTAAACAATATTTTTGTACCTACCTTATATTTGAAAATATAATTTATTTTGTACATAGTTTATGCTGTATTTTATTATATTCATAATTTGATAACACATACATATCAATGGAAAAAGTTTTCCGATCCAAGCTTAAATTAAAATATTGAAAACGGTTCGGTAGAGAAAGTTTTCTCATGAATCGTTTTACAATATAAACGAGTAACCGTAGGTTCTTTATGTATTAAATTTTTGCAATATTGCACAAATAAAGTCGAATTATGGCCATGCCATATTGTTTTGAATAACATAGCTGTTTTTTACTGCGAAATTTTGGCGTCTGCGGCTTTGGAATTTATTTTCCTTTTTTCGCCGAGTCGACGTTGATGGCAAAGGGCATTTATTCACGGACGTATCTCTCGGCGTGTGGATACAATTTGTCAGTGTGGAGGATTCGCCGTTTGATTCAGTATCCCTTTTCCTCTTTTTGCGGTGCGAAAGACCACCTCGAATGATGTTGGAGACAAGCTCAGGAGTCGTTATTTATGCCTCGTACGTGACGGACTGGCCGGCCGGCGCGGCGCGACACACTTCTTATTCAACCGCCTCTGTGTTTGCGTTTAATCTTTTTCACCGCCTTTATAAATCACGACACTGGAGAAGGGAGACCCCTCTGGGAAATTATATTTGCAAACGTCGATGATTTGCGAGCGTCCTTCGTTGCACGCGCCGTAATCTGAGCGTATACATATGTACGTATGTATTCACTTGTGATTGCACCCATAACTTTTAAAGCTTTGCCGATTGTGTTTACATGTTTACATATGCTCTGCTAAGCGACGAGCGAGTCGACACGATCCAATCTCAAACGCAACTCTTTCTGCTTACTCGTAACACTACATATGTCCAGGCCAGGCCCGAGGATATACATATGGCGCCCCTAGGCAGATTGATTTCAGTTTTTAAACAATACATTTCATGAAAGTTCTTGAAATTTTATGTTGAAGAAAAATATATAAAGACTAATAAAAAAAAAAAGGGTTCATGGTAAACGTTACTATGTATATTGTATAATATATATATATATATATATATATATATATATATATATATATATATATATATATATATATATATGTACGATATATACCTATATATATATGTATATATTTATATATATATAAATATATATATATATATATATATATATATATATATATATATATATATATATATATATATATATATTTATATATATATATATATATATATATATATATATATATATATATATATATATATATATATATATATATATATTTATTTATTTATTTATTTTAATATACAAGTATACCACAGAGTCTTTACAGGTCACCCCAATATGACACTGTGGCCAGACAATACATAAAAGATCAAATACATAAGAAAAAATAAAACAACAATAATAGAAAAACAAATAAAATAAAACATTTAAAAAATTGTACATAAAAATTAAAAATTGAAAAATTGAGAATTAATAAATTGAAAAATTACAAATTGAAAATAATAAACAAAAAAAAAACACATATATAAATAGTTTAAATTGAATTATATATATTTATATATATATATATATATATATATATATATATATATATATATATATATATATATATATATATATATATATATATATATATATAATATTTTTTATGTTTCCATCTGGTGCGTACACGAATATACGATATTTGTTGCACCGAACGATGTATATATGTTACACCGAATCCGTGAAATTGTCTATTACACGCATTCGGCAAGAGAATTGCCGAATGCGTGAAAAATGCAGGCACGTTGCCCAGTATAGCCCATGTATAGGTATATCAGTGGCATGCGTTGGAATTATCTCTCTTTTTGTCATACAGCCTTGTTTAATGTGCGCGCGCAGGATACGGGAGGAAAATCCTGTTCCTCTTGTTCCTGTTGTATCCTGCTCACGCAAATTAAGTGAGGATTTACGACGGGGGGAGAGAGAGTTTTACCGTACGCCACTGATATACATATTTATGTATATATATGTAAATATATATATATATATATATATATATATATATATATATATATATATATATATATATATATATATATATATATATATATATATATATATATATATATATATATATATATCATCATCATCATTTACAGCCATTCGCCATCCACTGCTGGATGAAGGCCTCTCCAACACGCTTCCACTCGTCTCTGTTTTGCGCAACACTCATCCATCTCATTCCGCACATTTTCCTAATTTCGTTCACCCATCTTCCTTGCGGTCTTCCTTTTACTCTTTTGCCTTCTCTCGGGTACCATTCAAGCACTTCTTTTGTCCACCTGTCGTCCATCCTCCTAGCTACGTGACCCGCCCATTGCCATTTCAATCTCTTCACTCTATTCACTATGTCCACTACCCTTGTCATATTTCTCACCCACGTGTTCCGCTTCCTGTCTTTCCTCGTTATGCCAAGCATACAGCGTTCCATACTTCTTTGAGTGCATTGGATTTTATTTTGCATCTTGGCGTTCAGTGTCCAAGTTTCACATCCATACGTCATCACTGGCAAAACGCATTGATCAAAGATCCTTTTCTTCAGGCAGAGTGGCATTTTTGATTTAAAAACAGCATTCATCCGTCCAAATGCACTCCACCCTAATTTCATACGTCTCTTTATCTCTTCATTTTTACTACCAGACATATCAATTATTTGACCTAAATATAAATAACTATTTACTACTTCTACTGGTTTATCATCTAAGGGGATGCTATCAGGCATGCAATAACTATTGAACATTAGTTTAGTCTTATCTACGTTAATTTTTAATCCTACTTTTCTACTTTCCCTATCCAGCTGTGTTAGTCTGATAAGTAGGTCAGCTGAATCACGAGCTACTAAAACTATATCGTCTGCGAACCGAAGGTGACTCAAAAAGCGACCATTGATGCTTACTCCGGCTGTATCCCAATCCAGTTTCCTGAAAACTCCCTCAAGCACCGCATTGAATAACTTGGGCGAGATTGTATCTCCTTGTCTTACTCCTTTTCCTATGCTAAATCTATCTGTACCTGATAAAATTTTAACCGAAGCTGTGGCATTCTTATATATTGCAGCTAACAGTCCCACATAGGGTTCCGGCACTCCCTGTGTTTTTAGAGCGTTAAGTACTGCATTATGACTAACTGTATCGAAGGCTTTCTCATAATCGACGAAACCTAGGCACAATGGCCGTTGATATTCGTTGGCGCGCTCGATTAGTTCGCCAACTACTTGGAGGTGGTCCATTGTGCTGAAATTTGCCCTAAGCCCTGCCTGCTCTATAGGTTGGTTCTCGTCGAGGATATTCTTCAGCCTTTCTGTAATAACCTTCGTGAAGAGCTTGTAGACCGCTGAAAGTAGACTAATGGGTCGGTAGTTCTTGATATCGCTTTTGTCGCCTTTTTTGTGTATTAAAATGATAGTTGCGTTATTCCATCCTTCTGGTATAGCTTGGTTCTGGATGCATTTGCTGAAAAGCCTAGCTAAGATATTAATTAGAATATTATCTTCCCCTGGGGTTTTACCATTCTTTGCAGTTTTTAGCGCGGCCTCTACTTCGCTAGGCAATACTGCAGGAACCCTTTGGCCGTGTGTCGATTCCAGAGTGGGGAATTGGCCGTTGTCGTTCTCGTATAGTTTTGCATAGAACGTGTAAACTCTGTCTATGATTTCTTCTCTATTCCTAATTATTACTCCGCTCTCTGATCTGATTGCGATCATTTGGTTTTTGCCTAAGAAAAGATCCTGTTTGCACTTTTTCAGGCTACGGTTATTCTTAATGGTATTTTCTATTAGCTTGCTATTAAAATCCCTGACATCCCTGACTATTCTCTTCTTAATTTCCTTATTTACTAGATTGTATTCTTGCTTATTATTATCCCTATCTAAATTCCTTTTATGCTTAATTTTTTTTTTTGTTTCCGCTGAAATTTTGCTTAATTTAATCTGTTTCCTGAATCCACCTAATTTCTTACCTGTTGAGGTTAGAACCGAACTAATTACAGTGGTCAATTCCTCGATGTCTGCTTCTGGGTTTAATTTCCCGTATCGATTTCCAAGTTCGAGTTCGAATTCCTTTTTCCTAGACCTTAGTTGAGCGAAATCTGGAGAGTTACTGCATCCTTTTATTAATTTCCTACGTTCGCAATTTATATTAATGGCCATCTTGGCACGGACTAATCTGTGATCGCTACCTATATCTACTTTACTTAAAACACTAACGTCTTTAACGGAGTGCAGGGCATTTGTTAGGATGAAATCGATCTCGTTTCTGTCTCCTTTAGGACTCTCCCAAGTCCACTTATTGTTGGTGTTTTTCCTGAAAAATGAATTAGTGATGAAGAGCCTGTTGTGTTCTGCGAATTCTATGAGGCGATCGCCTCTGTCGTTTCTTTGGCCGGTACCAAAATTGCCTACTGCTCTTTCTGTGTTTGCCTTTTGTCCTATTTTTGCGTTAAAGTCGCCCATGATTATTTTAAAGTGGTGGCGGCTATTATCGTATGCGCCCTGTAGTTTTTCGTAGAAGTCTTCTATTTCCTCGTCTGGGTGGCTAGATGTGGGGGCGTACACTTGGAAGATTTGACAAGTGTACCTGCTCGAGATTCTTAATACTACATAGCATATACGTTCCGATATGTCGTTTATTTCTATAATATTTCTTTCTATTCTCTTATTGATAAGAAACCCTACTCCTCCTATTCTACCATTTGGTAGCCCTCTCCAGTAGAGACAGTTACCACTTTTTAGGATTATTTGGTTTTCCTGTTTTCGTCTTACTTCGCTAAGTCCTACTAAATCCCATTTGATACTTTCTAGTTCATTCTCTAATGCAAGCACACTTCCTTCACTCGATAACGTTCTTACATTGTACGTGGCTAAATACAGGTTTCTATTAGCTAAGCTATCATCCATCGTCACTCTTACCTTGTTGGAGGTTTGGATATTATTTTTCTCGCATTTATCCAAGATGTGTTGAGAAAAAGGCGGTACTTGAGAGAGATTTCCATTCAAGGAGTGAGTTCTTACCGCCATAGACTCTTCTCTGTGGTCAGCTTTGACAGATAGTCATCCTAGGTATCACTTGGATCACTTATGAGTTATTACATGCCATTTAACAGGGTTACTTTGTAAGTGAAAGTAGTTAGTTATGATAATAATAGATTAGCAATTGTTATACTACTTTTTTACAGATCTTTTTTACAGATCTTTATCGTGAGACGCCTCTTTGGAGACAACGGATTTATATATGTGAGTGCGGTTTGCAATTTAATATTTTAATAATAACTTTAGTAAAGAATATAAAATTACACGAATTACTTTAATATAATTTAAATATGAAAAAGAACTGATAGACAGTTGGGAAACACCGTTTCTGTTTGCTATTATTCTATTAAGTAAAGTTCGTTAAAGATTTTTGGCTGGAAGCAATTATGTGGAAGATTTATTGCTTCTGTGGGACCGACTTGACTGGCGAAGGACCCTTTTTTTGTATTCAGGTAGGGAGATGTATCTCGTTTGACACCGATTTGACACAAAAATTAGCACAAAATTTTTCGAAATAACTGATATAAAACCGCTTTTTACGACCGATTTGCTGTTTATTTTTACACTTAAATTATACTAGGATGCAATTAGTAAAATAAGTGATTAGATGGTTAAGTTAAATTTCGTGCAATAGCCGGGTTTAAGCGAGTAATAGCGGGAAGAACGCAGAAGCACGTCTTCCCCGCATGACACGAAAGACCGAACTCATATATATATATATATATATATATATATATATATATATATATATATATATATATATATATATATATATATATATATATATATATATATATATATATATATATATATATATATATATATATATATATATATATATATATATATATATATATATATATATATATATATATATATATATATATATATATATATATATTTATATATATACATATATATATATATATATATATATATATATATTTTTTTTTTTTTTTTTTTTTTTTTTTCATATGTATGCATGATAAACGAATATTTTCGACTTTTTCACGGTCACCCGACTAAAGCATGTACAAATCTATGTATAAAATAAAATAAAATACGGATACCTATTAATAAATTCGGTAATGAAGACATTAATATATATTCAACAATGAATGAAGAAATTTATAAAGTGACATTTCTTCTTTCGAATATGTATGATTGGTTAAGATATTTAATTTCGTGAAGCAAAGTCATCCCTGATATATATGTATACATATGTTTCAGCAGTATTTCATATGCCATACAATTCCAAATTACCATTTTTACCAACATCAGTTTGCTGTTTTATAAGTTTTATTCGTGAGTCATTGATAGTTGACAGTCAACTTCCTGCGTTCCTCGTAAATTATTTTACAATATTAAAATATTTTACAATCAGTGTTGTTACTTCGAGTAGAAAAATGAAGTTTAATATGGAATGTTTTATAAGTTAAAAGAAAGCCAAATTGTATTTTTTTTTTCAATTTTATAATCAAAAAAAGAACAAAAACATAATAAAAAAATGTTTTTTAAAAACTAGCCTCTTCTATATTTTGTTTATAAAATTAAGACAATATATAAAAAAATAAATGTATATTAAAAAACCTAATAACATAAAAATCACCTATTCTCTATGTAAACTTTGATCATCAGTATGGCAAACTGCTCAATCTGCCATAAAAGGGAAAAGGGAAAAAACGATCAGTGTGAACAAATGTGGACAGTGTGGACGATAGACGTCATCGTGAACGAAGATGTAATATTTTCAAACGTGTCTATTACGATTATTTTTCACTATCGTAATGGCGGACGTCATTTCCACTTATATTGATGACCAAACCGAGCAAAATGACAATGTTTGAAAACGATCGGATAAAAACCCAAACTTAGTCACACAACAAAATCGTTTCCGAACTAAGAAGAGGTGAGTAAAAATTGGAGCGCCTCGCAGCGCCCTTTTCTATGGCGCCCCTAGTCTGCTGCACCTTTGAGCCGGCCCCGCATATGTCGTGCAAATATTTATCACCCTGAATGTGCCGTCAAGAGTGTCGAACCGTATACTTGTAAAATGATCAATGATACCATTACCATTAGAACTGTAAAGTAATCGCATACGGCGTGTATGAGGTCAAGGACAAACGTTGCCATACAAATAGCTACATATGTATGTATGTACGTATGTATGTATGTATGTATATATGTATGTGCAATGTAGATTTTTCGTACGACTATATTAGAGCGGTCCTCGGTTTTTATGAATAAATTTTATCATATTGGTATTCTGTAAGTCTTTGGTTCATATTCTTCCTTTTGTGGGAAGTAGAATAAGCATGAATCTAAACTTATTGGAAATTTAGACTTGAACCTCTACATATGTACATATTTTATTAAAATTTGACAATTAAATTTTTTTGATTTCTGATTATTTTAAATGGATGCGCTATATGCATACATATATGACCCTATACATACATACATTTTAGCCAGCAGTATGGCTTGGTAGTTGCGTTAATGCTAACCACCGAGAGGTTGCTGGGTCAATCTCGTGGGTTGACCTCGATTGAAATGAGTGTTATCTGTAATGCTGCTCGTCAAACTTGGATATTTGTGACTCCAAGTCAATTGTTTCCTATCAAAGTTTGCAAATTTATTTGAATTCATTGTTTAAACCGTTCTTCATCAAATTAGAAAAAACCATCCTACCCACGATGGTTTTTTACTATTTAAATGTGATTTCCAAAAAATATATCTTATATATAATTTCCAAAGAGATTTTGTATGTAACTATGTAAGGTTTGGTTGGGAGCATCGAAAACAAATCAAAGTTTCTATGACGACGATATCGATATATGTACATAGTTGATTATTATTTTTTCGATTCAAATAAATTTAATAAAAAAATAAATTAATGTTTACTATTAGATTAGCCATGTTTAAACTGTTTATATTACAAATACCGAGCGAAGCCGGGTAAAACCACTAGTAATCTATTAATTTATGTTGCTCAGGGGAAACCTGTAAAATGGTTCATTTTTCGATTCAAAAATGAATCAAAAAATTGAGTCAATCAGTTATGCCGCCCTTCCTTAGTTATGCTTAATTCAAAATATGCAAAAATAAAGGTTTGCAAATGGGTAAATGAAAAATATTATCATGAAATGTTGAAAAAGAAAACATTGCGTATATAAAATGTTATACCTATTGGATAAATATCAGAGTTGTAATTCACGCAAAAGTTTTCATAGACGTATACCAAAATATTTATCGTTTGTTTCTAAAACACAAATCATGTCGAAAACTTCTAGTCTTTAGGGTCTGAAAATTCTTGTTGCATCATTAGATTTACAACCGCCACACGACACCGGGTTGATATCAAGCATTCAAAGGCTGAGAATGGGATTCGCAACTATCAAAAGTGTGCTCACCAGAGGGTCTTTACGGTCGACGACGGCCACTGCAAGAGCTCCTTCAAAACGACGCTACTTTCGATTCCAGCATCAATATCGATAGAACCTTCGCTTATCGAAAAGTTTGTCGGGTAAGAGCGATAGAAGGCGCTTCCAAACGGCAACTCTTCCAAAAAGGACGTGTATACAGTATATGTGTATAAATATACGGATATGTATATATATGTAGGCAATGGTGGATATTTATTGGGGTATACCGGTATTTATCGCGAGTGTGCGGGGGTGTGTACGAAACCCGACCGATAAACGCTGACCGTTCGCCGTTCTACCCCTCCTATCGAACGTGTAACGGCCGTGCACGATAAATAATAACGGAATGACGTCCTCTGAGCACGCCGCCATTTTAATTCTCGCACGACGCAAATGTGAGCTCGCGGTTGCTAGCGAGCGCGTAGGGAATTTGCGAACGCGCCACACAAATGGCCGATGCGACGTGGGCTGAATCAAGGGACAATTACGCGCATTCGTCACCATTGTTGCTAAATCGAATTGTGGCGTGCAGATTTCATAAATGAACGAGCGTTGGCTCACCGGCAATTAGTGTCGCTTCGATTTATTCCCGTTTGACAAATTAATTAATTACGATCGTATGGTGTGTGTGTTAGCGAACGCGTAGCGGGTTCTAGGTTGATATATTGAGCAGGATTTTCATCGTTATATTTGAAATATAAGTTTTATTTTTGTTTGAATTTACCTATTTAAAAATTATTTTGTGAATTACACAACTAACATTATAGCCTGCTCTGTAATCATTACTTTTTAATAATATGTTGTGTTAATATTGTTACGTAATTAAATAATTCATTGTAAGCTATTTTGTAATGTTAATACAAAAGAATTTGAATGAATCTTTCAAAAATTTCAGAAATACAATAGTTATTATACATATAATAATCATTATCAAAATATTTGTTTAATTTATACATAAATCGCTACGCTAACAAAAAATAGCTTATTTGCACCTACCTTCATAAGTATTATAAAAAACCCGATAATTTTGAAAGGGCCAAATAATCCTTCATTTTTTGCTCAATGTTTATGAATATAATATTTTAATTTCCAAAAATATTGTATTTTATTTATATAAAAATGCAAAACTTTTGGGGTTTGGAGATCTAAGTGTTGCTTGAAAAAATAAAAATACATAAAAAACTAAACTTTTTGAGGGCAACTTGGACTCGTCCATTGTTTCCTCCTTTTAGTAATGATTTACATATAAAATAAGTACATATTCTGAACAAGAAAAACCACTATATAATTTAAATAAAACACCATTTAACTAATTTAAATTTTTGATTCTCTTTGCATTTTACTTTAAATGGGTGGGTTGACTAACAAGATATGTATATAAATGTATATATGTACATATTATTTATTATTTTAAATAAAGCTCTTGAATTAACAGTACATATTGAAAATGGTGTGTTGACCGCAACAGATTTTTAGTCTCAGAAAATGTAAAATGCTGTTGACACAATTACACGAAAAATGGTGATGGAAAAGCTTTTAACGATATCGAAAAGATACTTTCTAAAAACCGCACAAACAATCTACAGAACAAGAAGCCCGCTTCCAATGTAAACAGCGGTTTAGTCTTTCAATATTTTTACAATGTGAAAAGCCCTTCAAAGAAAAAGTTAACAAAAAAACACTCTTATACACATATTTGTAAATTAAATTTAAATTTAATCACCGTGCTCTCTCAACTTCTACATAATCATACTGGAATTTTTTTCATCCTTTCTATTCACACTCATAAAATGGGGAGAATATCTTCCAACCATTTTTAATGGCGTCCCTCGAACAATGGCGACGTCAGGTAATGTGATTACATACAATATCTAAGTTTGCCACGGAAGTAGCTGAGTGCTTTCATTAGTCTGCTGCCACATAATTATTTGTTCATAACATCCTCGTGCTCGAATCTTCGTAGCATTCATTAAAGATTCTCGAAGACAACCATATTTATAATTTAGTCCAGCATTACTAAGATTTCCCTGTTCAAATTGTTCCATTAATATTGCTGGAATATATAATAACTTTTCATTTGATCTATTATAAATTATCACAATTTACTTGATAAATCTGCCTACATATGTATATTCTACAAACACGCTTCTTCTAAAATATTTTTAAGCTCTACACTTTATAAAAATTATAATAACAGCAAAAAATCCAGGTCGAACAGTGGAGAAAAAAATTGCGGTCGAATAGCGAAGTAAAAAAATGCAATCTTGACATAGGGTTGGCAGCAACTGAAAGATTTCTTTGACACTATAATAGAATACGAAAACTTCGAGACCTTTTGTAAAGATTTGTAACGAGTTCACTTCGGAAAAGGAAAAGTGTGTGCTTTTTTCCATTACTACATAGGTATAATAAGTGGCTGTAAAATTTTATTTTCTGTACGATTTTACGTCTAGCTTAAATCCAAACGGTCCTCTAGTGTTTTATAATGAAAATTTCAGTGCTTACAATGGAGATTTATTCTCGAATTCAGTATATATTCTGTATGTATCTACATATGTACATACTACACATACATGGTGGACTCGAAAGTAAGTGCGCTCGTTAATTCAGTACAAATACGCTCCGTACCTAGCAAAATAGAACTTCCATTAGAGGTTCCATTGGGAATTTTCGGGAAATTCTCCTCCCCCATCACTATACGAACCCGAAGGTTTTCCCGTGAAATGAACGAGCATTTCCTATTAACAAAACCCTTTGGAAAACTATTCGCACGTTTCCGCTTCATTTGAAACCGCTCGCGTCCGCAAACTTTGACGATCGCACATTTTTAGTTTTAATGCTAATTTATCCAATGGTGTGATCTAAATTGCTTTTGTTCCGTGTTGCTATTATCATATAATATAATACTACAATAATCATTTTGATATTTTAAACATACGAATGTACTTACAACGACAGAGAAATCTGGTCACAAGAGAAACAATATTTATACGCATACTTAATAATATTTTATTTAAAATATTATTCAAATTTATTGAAATTGATTCAATGAATTGGAATAGTATTTTTGTTGATTCTGAAGTGTTTTAGAATAATTATCCAATGCTGTCTCTTGATATCGAATAGCACCTAGATTATGTTATAACGACAGTATACAATCAGCATTCCCTTATCGGGTACGTGCATCCGTCTGATTGGAGGATTTGGCCTTTAATTGAGCTAAACAAGTAAAAACAATGCGATTACTAAAAACAACTACCGTGAAACGAATAGATATAGTAGCATGCATACAGTCCATAAATTGAGAAGGTGCTAAGTGAACTCTAACTATACATACGTACTTCTATTACTAAGACTGCTTAAAAACTATGGACATACATATGTATGTACTACCTACTTACATATGTAACGCTCGTATCATTTATCACACGAATTCATACAAACTATGTAATTACACCGACACAACTTTAAAATACCTCTTCTTCAGAACACGTACATATATGCTTTAATCGAAACTAAAATTAATTTGATTGATATAGTAGATTTCGCAAATCAATAACTAAACATATTTCAATATTTTTTAAACAATTCAAAAACAATACAACAGTGTGATAAAATATATATCTACAGCCAATTAAAAATCGTGCAATGGTACACCGTACTCCCCATCATACTCTTCACCTCCCATGCTGCAGCAGAATATGCGTGATATAAATACATATATGGCATCTCAGTTAGTTAGCTATGTATGTATTTAATGACACTTTCGTAATCGGATTTAGTTTCATACATGCAAGTTCACTTCAAGGAATTACGTAGTTATGTACTTTCCTAACCCAATTTCATACCTACTGCACACTACGAATTTGCTTTTATGTATGTATGTACATACATAAATAAAAAAATTCGGAAGTGAACAACCCACGACTTTATCTATGTATTTGAGGAATATAAGAAGGATGAACAACAAAATTCTATAATGAAACATACTTTGTACATAACACACATATCGGCTATGAGAGCATTTTCGATACAAATTGAGCGCAAATGTAGGTAAACTTAGACAAGACAAAAGTTCTACTTCTGGCTGTCGGATTTTTTTATTACTTAAAATCACTATAAATATTTTACACATTAAATATCAAAAAGATAAAATAATTTAAAAGGTCAAAATAAAATAATTAAATATTGTTCTAAGCAAATACTGCTTCCGGTTTACGAATTCTGACCAAAACCTTATCAACTCTAAGTTAGTACATAAAGAATACAAATAGAAATTTTCAGCTTGATTCGTTCAGGGGTGTGGAAAATATCCCACTTTCGTTTTATTTAATTTCAGAATCATTGTATCACTGATCACGATTTCATGATCTAGAAGAGGACACCTATAAGGGGAGGTAACATTTCTGTTTCAGTTTGATAGGACGAACGCTTTTCACAAAATCGAAAACATGATCAGTGATCGATTCCGAGTTCGAATCAGTCAAAATATCGAGTTCGAAGTTTCGCATGATCACAAAACTTCATCTATTGTTACTACGTACATAGGATAAAGTAAAAATTAAGTTTTGCAGCGAAAAACAATGTTTTTTTAATATTAATATTAACATAAACAAATATTTATATTGTAAAATATTCAAATCATCAATTTTTCTTATTTCTACCTATCTACGATGAATGCATTACTAATACGAGCAGTGAATAGGAAATATTTATTACAATCTCAGTAACGATATAAATTTTATGCCTTTTATACTTAGAGACTAAAAATTAATTATTCTAGATTTATAATAGAGAAATATGAAAATGTACTGTAAAAGGAGAAATATAATATAGAATACTAGCGCAACTTCTACAATATTTTTCAACCTTGAGAAAGTATCATCGGAAAATAGAAGCAACAGCGGTCTCACCGAGAGTATTCAATAGGAAATGAAATCGATCGAGATTGTTATTGAAGATGGCAAAGGTCGCAAACTGAAAGGACGAACCGACCACGAATTTCCAGCATTGTCTCGACGCGCGTGACAATTTTACCCTTTGAACGCGAGATACCTAACTTTGGACCAAAATCCACGTGCGATAAAACTAGACGTTAAGTTTAACCCAATTATGAGAAATCGTTCGTCCCAGCCAGCCTACGATTTTACGCAATTAACGATAGTGGATACACACCGGCTCTCGTTAATCAAAGATTCCCTTTCCTAAGTAGATTACGTCGTCAAAGCAATTCCATTTCCAAACTCGCTGGATGCACGTATGTATGTACGTATTACGTATCTAATATTACAAAACATCAAAGGGAAATTTAAATAATAAATCCGCGTTTTAAACGGGAAACATATAGCTATTTTAAAATGCAGGAACCGATTGGATATCGATTACACCGAACGAATTTCGGTCGGAGAAAATTCCAACTATGTTTGCGCACCAACTCTAAAATAAAAATTAGACCAATTTATACTTCATATGAATACATATATATATAAATATATATATATATATATATATGTAGAATTGATTTTTAAACGAGCCGAGATAGAGTGTGTGTGGTATGCCTGGGAAAGACCGGATGCGTGTTGTTATGGTCACTTGTTGGAGAACGAGCCCGAAGATATGTGTTAATAAATACATAGTTCTGACTTAATCTGCGTTTCACTTGGAATCCTTCACATCCGGATCCTATATTTGGGGGCTCGTCCGGGATGCCTGAAGACATTTCGAGTGACAGCCAGAAACGGTCAGACGACGACGCGAAGTTTTGACAGTTGAGGTTAGGACGCGCGCGCGATGACGAGATCGCGTACGAGCTTAAAGGCGAAGCCCGTGACGTCGGTGACGTCACGTCAGCGAACACGCCACACGACGATGATGATATCCAGAACGATAGCGCCATTATCAGCGTCAGTTTTACGTCGGCTAACTGTCGTGGAGATGCAGAGGTTCGCGGACTTAGACGAAGATGATGACGACGACGATGAAGAGGAAGAAGAAGACGAAGTGCCATATTTTGACAGAGACAAATTCGAGACATACGCGCCACGGTTTAAGGGGATCGGCGGTGTGCCAATCAGCCAGTGGATTGTGCGCATGGAAGAATTTGCGAAGTTCTTCCACTGGACGCCCCTGGAGCAACTGGTCTACGGGAGAATATATTGCGTAGGAACAGCGAGAATGTTCCTGGATTCAGAAGGGATAATTATATCATGGACTATCCTTAAGCAGAAGCTGATAGAAGAGTTCCAGTGGGATGACGAAGAGCTCGTCTTTGAAGAACGAGAAATGCTTGCTCAAGCAGAGCCCATTGACTCCGATTCAAGTGGGGCCGGTGAAACACCAGACGACGAACCCAGGGTGACGGGGCCCGTGAGAAACCGTGAAAACCGAGAAAGACTGAGTTCACGATGCTACAATTGTGGTGGACGTGGTCATCTAGCAGCCGACTGTAGGTTTAAGACGAGAGGAACTCGTTGTTTCAATTGTAACGAGTTTGGGCACATATCAGCTCAATGTAACAGCACCAAAACAAAGACTGTCTTGACAATACAAGAAGAAATAAGAGAACCAGTCAGTATTCCAACACAAGAGGACGAGGCGAACATGGCTGATGGAGATGTAAACATGGCCGATGTAAGTGTCAACAGTGATGGTTTGCACAGAAAAAGACCTTTGCAGCAACGGGCTTCACGAGAGATGTCTGCTCAAAGAGAACTCATTGTTTCCAATGATGAAGAGGACGATGCGAACATGGCTGATGGAGGTGTGAACCTGGCTGATGGAAGTATGGACGGTGATGGTTTGCAAAGAGGAAGACTTTTGGATTACGGAGACATACCGTCTTCAAATACAGATGAACCACCCGATGATCAATTTAGAAAAGGATCTAAGGATTATAGTCATTTGAAGAATTCTGAAGATGAGAATAAAGAAAAGGAAAAACATAAAGACAAAGAGAAAGATATGGCTAAATCACAAGAAGGATTAAGGGACCCAGTCAAAATTTCAACACCAAAAGACACTGTATTCACTTTCAAGCTCGGTCGTAGTCGGATTGATGTTAATTCAATGGAAAAGAAAATAGAACCATGGATTGAGAAAAGACTTACTGGATGTATCAGTGAGCTAGAACCAATATGTGTTGACTTCATTTATGGTAAATTACTAGCAGAATATCTGTGGGGTGACGGCAGATTCATCGGACAGTCACAGAGAATCGCCGAGGGCATTGGATAGAATTTAAGTTGTACCGATGGAAGTGAAGTGTGCGTTTGTGAATTAGAAGATAAGTGAAATGCCTGGAGGGTTTTTAGTTAAGCCTTACTTGTAATTTGATGATTGAAAAGTGTAATGTTTTATTGCTTATTCTAGTATTTTTTGGGAAGTGCTTTGTATATTGAATCATGTTTTAATTTGGTTACATGCTTAGAAGAATATAAGATAACTGTATTGAAATGTAATTCTAGTAATGTTTTAAAATGTGATTGTTTCCGATGTAAAGATTTAACCTGTCATTGTAAAGGTATTGATTTTAATGTTTTATTGCTAATTCTAGTAATGTTTTGAAATGTGATTGTTTCCGATGTAAAGATTTAACCTGTCATTGTAAAGGTATTGATTTTAATGTTTTATTGCTAATTCTAGTAATGTTTTGAAATGTGATTGTTTCCGATGTAAAGATTTAACCTGTCATAGTAAAGGTATTGATTTTAATGTTTATTGCTAATTCTAGTAATGTTTTAAAATGTGATTGTTTCCGATGTAAAGATTTAACCTGTCATTGTAAAGGTATTGATTTTAATGTTTTATTGCTAATTCTAGTAATGTTTTGAAATGTGATTGTTTCCGATGTAAAGATTTAACTTTTGTCATTGTAAAGGTATTGATTTTAATGTTTTGTATTGCTTGTAATAACTTTAAATTGTAATTGTGATACCTTTCTGTTTTGTATTGCTTGACATAATTTTAAATTGTAATTGTGATGATTTATGTGTAACTTTAATTGTGATGTGTAACTTTATTGAAGATTGAATTATGTTGAAATGAAAAATTGATTTGTAGTGAAATGTGTAACGATTAATTTGTTATAATTGTAATTGTTATGTAAATTGTAAAATGATTGATGTATAAGTGTATTGAAATGTAGTTGTGATGATGATTGTAATTGTGATTTAAATTGTAATTGTGACAATTGAAAGCATGTTTAGAAGAATATAAGATGATTTTATGGAATGGAAGATTAAACATTGTTGAGGATGATAGAGGAAATGTTTTAAAAGAATGTAAGATGATACATTGTATAGAGTGGAAAATGAAATGTAAAAGAATGTGAGATGAAACATTGTTGAGGATGATAGAGGAAATGTTTTAAAAGAATGTAAGATGATACATTGTATAGAGTAGAAGATGAAATGTAAAAGAATGTGAGATGAAATGCTGTAAAAATATAAAAGACGAAGAATGTCATCCGAGGGCGAATGACAGTCAGGAATGACCGAATGTAGAATTGATTTTTAAACGAGCCGAGATAGAGTGTGTGTGGTATGCCTGGGAAAGACCGGATGCGTGTTGTTATGGTCACTTGTTGGAGAACGAGCCCGAAGATATGTGTTAATAAATACATAGTTCTGACTTAATCTGCGTTTCACTTGGAATCCTTAACATCCGGATCCATATATATATATATATATATATATATATATATATATATATATATATATATATATATATATATATATATATATATATATATATATATATATATATATATATATATATATATATATATATATATATATATATATATATATATATATATATATATATATATATATATATATATATATATATATATATGTATATATATTTTAACCTGACTACATATGTATATCGCTTTGGATTCTGTTTGGACAGGTATATGTATGTATATGTATTACGCCAGATTTACATGTCAAACAAAAGCGTTTGTGTCGATTTTTAGTAGTTTGAACGACCCGTGAAACAGATGTTTAATTAGGTCCATTTGAAACCTCATTTCGACTGAATTTAACGATACATCATGATTAATTACTGTTGGACGGGTCAAACGGGACAGATGATGTGTCCAATAATAGAACAAATAATTAACACTACTCTGCGCATATCATTCGCTGCTGTATAATATTCTGTATACTGAATAATATTCCGTATAAGAGCCGATTTCAAAATTAGTTATTTAATTAAAATGAATATGTACGTAGTGTTATATGTATGTATATCTATATATGTATTGTATTTTAAATTTTGGAGCGTCTTTTAGCGCGTTCATTTCAATTTTAGTGAATCGTACGTATCTACATACATATGTACGTACATACATATGTATGTACATACAAATGAAACGTTCAGAGTAAGTGGAAAATCAACAGAGTTATACGGCTCTCGTATAAAGCAAGATTAAACTAAACGATCATTCGACACATATCTAACTTTATTGTACTGCTTTCGTAGCAGAAAGTGATCATAAAAGTTTTCACTCGTCAGTTGATTGTCACATTAATTTTATATTCCACTATATATTGTCAAATGTCTCTTTGTCCCGTCTACGTGAAAAGTTTTTCGCCCATGTTAGTGATTAAATTTTGAAGTACATAGAAACCGTTAGATTAAACTGCTAATGGATTTATATTTGGTCATAATTTAAGCACTTGCTTTGTAAAAAATTTATTTATAAGTATAGGGATGATTTAAACGTAGGGACCGATATTACGGTAGTAAACTTTTTTCTTTATGTTCGTTAAATTGCGTTTCAATTTAGGTCAACATTATGCGCGTGTATAAATCACGATTTCGCCATATGCAAATTGACATAAAACGAGCTGTTAATTGCTCTCGCATGTGTAAAATAATAATTTGAATTTCTTGTTCTCGTTCATTTGAGAAAATTTCTTTTGTGCTCGAAAATACGCAAACGGATGTCGAAGTGGTAAATATATAAAAGAAACCGCGACAATCGTCTGGAATGTAAATATCGAACAATAGATTCGTCGAACAAAAAAAATCGTATACATACGTACACGTACGCTTGACAAGATTGAGATTTACATCTTGAAGCGACTTTTCAATCGGATTTTCTTATCTTCCTGTTTGCTTAGGACACGTGCCTAAGCATCGACGACGTTTTCCTTGAAATACTTATTTTTTCGCGTGATTAATTTCCCAGATATCCGCTTTTGAGTGTGCTAGTTCTGTATTCAATTGATGAATACGTAAATAATAAATATTTTGACATCGATTTCCATCGATGGGTGATATTTTTAGTTTAAATGTTTGCCTATCAAAATTCACACAACAAAGACCTATCGAAATAGGCGACGACTGATTCCTAGCCTTCCATTTCTCAGTAATCATTTACTAAGAAACAACACTTCATTAAAATAAAATAAAATAACGAAATAAGGTCATCTATTCTTAATTCTTAAAACGTAAATAATTTTTACACGTTAGATACGTACATATATATGTATATATGTACATACATACCTACGTATGTACACACATGACTAGTATAAAGTGCCTCCATATTTTTACGTATAGTTCAATATTTTATGAGTTGTTTATTTATAGCATATTAAAAGTAAATGTAGAAAAAATCCGTATTTACAAAAAAAAAGTATACTTACGTGTCTTGTACCAAGATATTGCTTTTATATTTAAAAACATGCATATGTAATATGTATGTACATACATATATAACTTTCAAACTCAACATTATTATAATGAAATAATAATTTGTTTTTAAGGAAGTTGCTTTAAAAAGCTATTTATTCTGTATTACAATTTTTTTCTGTAATACAATATTTTGATTTATTTAAAAGTGTGATATTTGAGAAGATACAATAAAATAAATAAACATTTTCATAAAATTGTTTCATGTAAAATTGACCTTATTATTTGATCATTATTCCCGGTGTTTTTCGTAAAGTGAATTTATAAAATGAATTTTGGTTCGTTAATTTGTAATGCTTGTAATTCAATTCAATTCAAACTTATAATTCAATTTGTAATTCAAATCAGTTAAAATATTTAAATCTATATGTATATTATTACGGCCATAGACAGGATTTTTATCTAAAACAAAAAAAATGTTTTAAAACAATTTTACATAAATTTATTTATATGTTTCAAATACTATTTTAATCGACAACATTTTGATTTGAATCGATACGAATCCATCGAAGATATACATAAATCAATAGTAACTAGTTCGTTGTGAGAGGGATATCTAAACTTTCCGTGCGTCCTATATAAGGGTCACTTCAGACAATCTTCAAACCCAACTCAACGACTTACAATTTTGTTATGAAAAATTCTAGCTACCATTGATAGAGGTAGGTGTGTCAAATTTTTCATAGAAAATGTCACGAGCACTTCTGACACTTTTTTAACCCTTCGAGGAAATATGAACTTTTGCAATTGTATCGACATACTTGGATTTACATATAAGTAATACACATTTACTCGCATAATTACAATTTCGAGAGCATTTACAAATGACAGTTAACGTTCGAATAATGGCTGCGCAAAATTTCCAATTTCACATGTGATGTAACGTATTTGGGAAACTACGGTTTCGTATGACGCCGCAATGAGTTTTGCAATTACTGGCGATATTAGCAGCGAAATCTCGACGGAATTCGAATCTTCACAACAAGTGATACGATTTGTCTACCGTAAGCCACCGCAAAATTTGCTTTAGCCCTATATGTACGTATCTACGTTTCCAGATTATAATCCAATACGGAATTAAGTTGATTTTATATTGTATATAAACAATTTTCCAAATAATCCGCTAACTGTAGGCTTGCGGTGTTTGTTGTGGGATATTTGAAATTAAAGTAACACATACCGGGTAACGTCTGAAGATCAGCATTGTCGTCTGAAGATATTCAGTTTGTAATAATAATTGGTGGATAATGCTGCGTCCCGGTTAAATTTAATTAGCTCCGGTTATATGGAATATCTTAACATGTCGCCGATAGACGTGCGACCGTAATCTCATGCATATGGAAAGCATGCCACAATCCTGTTAAATTAACATGTTCCAGCTTTGCTGTTGATAAATTATTACTTTTCGCACAATTTCGTCCGCATGAATCAAAACAAGCTTCCGACCAATTATTATTTAATCTATAATGTGTACATATTCTGTAAGTTGAAGTGAGCTCGTTGCTCCGCCTACGCTCTAGCTTTAGGGATTAAATTTCAGAATACCAGGGAAATACTGTTGAAATTTCTAAGATTATATTAGATTATTCGTAAAATTGAACAATAATTATATGAGCCGTTATATTTGAAGGCGGGGGGGAAGTCCAATTTTTAGATCCAAAAACATTATTTCAGATTAACTTATTTCACAAACTACTACTTTTAATTCGATATGTCCAACTACTTTTAATTCAATATGTCCAGAATCTCAGAATGGCAGAATAAACATATTACAGAACACCAGTATTTTTTAATTATTGTAAAACGCAAAACATTATATTTAATGTTTTGCGAGATATTTTTCGAAATGAAGAAAAGTGGACTTCCGCCAGTTTCAAATATAACTGCTCATATGCAATACATGCAAATAAAAATAATAATCACAGCACGGTTTCTTATACAACACAAAACTTTTTACATCCATATGTATGTACGTATATGCTTCGACCACGGATCATGAGACAACATTATTTTATAATGTTAGTTTTGCAACTAAATACTCTGCTGTCGCAATCAAATACATACATAAACCAGCCTCACAGCTGGTTTATGTATGTATTTGCTTATATATGCTGGTTTATGTATGTATGCTTAGCTCATAATGCTATCAACTACGGAGTTATGGGTTTAATCCCTGGCCCGGTGTTGCTGGCCAGATCTTGGATGTATGTGACTCCAGGTCGATCGTTTCCTGGCTGAATTTGCCAATTTATATATATATATTTTTCTAATATTTCAATCTAGTTATATAAATAATTTTTGATCACACCCTCTATAATCTCGCACTATGAATAAATCAGTAATGTAACGTGGGAACATTAGGATGGCGATCTTGAAACTGAAGGGGTCTGTTGGGCCTGACGGTGTGCCCCTGACGTATTAAAGGCATGCTGTAATTCGCTCTTAGAACCTCTTCAGTTTTTTTTTAACCTTATTCTTGGTAATTATCTGTTCTGGTAATTATCCTGATAAGTGGAAATTATCTAGAGTCATTCCTATTCATAAAAGTGGCTCTAAAAATGAGGTTGAAAATTATAGACCTATTGCTATCATCTCGGCTATTCCCAAACTTTTTGATAATATCCTTCACCGTTTGATTTTTATGCAGCTCAAAAGATTGTTGTGTGATGAGCAAAATGGATTTTCAGCATGTTGTTTTTCAAATTATACCATCTTGCCTGCTTTTCAAATTATACCATGTCTAAAGTTGACGTTGGTCAGCAAGTTGATGTAGCCTACATTGACTTTCGTGAAGCCCTTGATCTTGTCAATAATGACGCTCTTTTGATCAGTTTAGCTAAAGTGGGCTTTTCTTCACGTCTTCTTAAACTCGTTGCTTCTTATCTTAGTGATAGGAAGCAATTTGTTAGAAATGGTAGTTTTGAATCTCCTTAATTTTTTACACGATCTGGTGTAACTCAGGGATCCACTTTAGGCCCCTTACTATTTACAATACATAACCTCCCTAAAGTTTTATGCAATGCTTCATGTCTCTTGTTTGCAGACGACGTTAAATTATTCTTTGCTGTTAAGGATGAGAAGCAAGCCTCTCTCCTTCAAGCGGATATTAACGCTGTTTTAGATTTCAGTTCCAGTTTAGGGCTTGAACTGAATACTAGTAAATGTGCCATTATGAGTTATGGACGTGCGAATTTGCTCTATTGTCACGGATATTCTATTGGATCTGTGTTGTTGAAGCGTGTGGAATCTATGTTCGACTTGAGTATCACTTTTGATCCTCAATTCACCTTTCACAACCACATCAAGACAGTCGCTGACATTTCTTTTCGTCGACTTGGATTTGTCTTGAGATATGCTCGATTATCCTTCAACCCCTTGTCTTCTCGCTTGCTTTTCAACTCACTTGTTAGAAATAAGCTAGAGTATAATGCGACTGTGTGGAATCCACATGAAGCAAATTACTCTCTTATGATCAAAAAAGTACAAAAAGCATTTCTTCGTTTTCTCTATAAGAAAGAGTTTGGGTACTACCCATATCTCTACCCTACTCCATTTTTTTTGGGCATGCTTGGGTATAATTCCCTTGAACTTCGGAGAAATTTCACATTAATTCGTTTCGTTCTCCAACTACTGCGTGGTAATACGTCATGCCGGTTGTTGCTGGAACATTTGGGACTTTATGTCCCTAATAACTATGTGCGTGGTAGACATCATCATTTGATGGTTGTACCTTCTGCTCCCACAGTTCTTTTTCGAATGGCTCCTATTTGACTTCTCAATTAAATCGTTGCTGCCGTGGCTGAATGCGATATTTTCCACCTAACTGAGCGTAGATTGTCAGATATTTATTTTAACATATTTATCTGGTAACCTGCGCTCATCATTATTTTCTTAATTTGAATGTGATGTACATATGTGTGGAATCTTAATCTTTTCTCTTCCATTTGGGCCTCGCTGTGATTTTATTTTTATTTTATTTTACTTTTCCTTTTTCTTTCTCCTTATGTATATTTTTAGGTACTATTTTTTTTTTGTTCATTGTAAAACTAAGAATAAGATTTGAGGATTTTATTTATTTGATTTTTACAAATTTGTTTATTTATTCTTTTTCTTATGTATTATTTTTCTTTTTTTTTCATTTTTTCTGCCTAGCATTTTTGTTTTTTATTTTATGTATTTTATTTTTGTTTTTCTTTATCAAATGTAGGCCATTGTGGCGCATAAGGTTCTTCCTGTAATGCCACAATGGTCCAAAACTAACTATAAATAAATAAATAAACATGAGATAGAGTGTCCACTGTCTAAGTGCATTCGTGGGTGAACAATAGAAATCCCGGATTAGGGTAACGGGACTCAGTAAGTTCCCGAACAAAGAATGCGCTGGAATTCTCACAGAACAATAGACTCACCACGGTAGACCTAGTGCCTAGAAAATAGACACGTTGATGGATCGGGAAAGCTGTGTTGGGCAACTTGTCCTTTATAAGGAGGTACACACGGTAGATAATTTTATTCTTAAGTGAGCGGTGGTTACGTGTGGACCTCCTGAATCGTTGAATAAATGCAGTGAAGCGACTTTGGCCTTTCATTTGGATCCTAAACCTCCCCTACGATACATTAATATGTACATAAATATCATACAATATGATTTATTGGGATTATGATACTAAAAACTCTGTAGTAACACTTTATAGTATTATCACTAGAAAAATGAATTGCAATGCGTATTCAGATTAACGCCAAAATATTGCCAAAATACGATAACGGTAAGATGAACTCAACAATTAAGCCATAATTTGACCCAGATTTTATGGCAATTGCTGATATTTCTGAGGACTGAATTTAAACATACATACGTAGATATAATACATATGTATATCAAGCTTCACCTTCAAACGTTTGACAAACAACGATTGCCGGAAGATGTTGTTGCCTTCCACTTACACACTCGAGTAAAATCAAATTCGCTTTGATACGTGAGCACAGAAGAATACGACGATGCTAATGGGTGCTTCCGCAGTCTATATAGGCCTATAGACTGCTTTCGAGCCGAAAAAGGGTAAAATTAAATTTTATGCTAAATTTAATGAGCTGTCAAAACATGATCCCGAATGATAATATCCGGTATAAACCAAATAGAACTTGTAGTTAGTTTCATTCGCAAGACACGAAATAGTACCTATGTATAATAACCTTTGTGTGCAAACGACGTACGCGGTAACGTCTTGTTTACTTTCGAAATAAAACACACTCCATACTTATACTCAATTGCCTTAATGTACCGAAACTTGTTAATTTGAGAATTTTTCCTCCGTATACGCAAATGCCATTTTCTCCCTAATTTGCGAATAAATTAAAAAAAAATTAAGTACACACCATTGTGTATACATATAGTGGGTGTAGCGTAAATTAGCTCATCTTCAGCTTGTCGTTTTTGATGTGGAAGGGGACGAAAGGAGAGGCTCAGGGTCGATGTTCCATTTTCATCCCTCGAACGTTGTAAGAATTATGACACGAGTCAGAGGGTAAGTTAATAAGGTGATGCGGAACCCTAATGGCGCAGACAACCCTCACAAGTCCATCGCAAGTTTATTCAGGGGTGGCCAATTTGATACTGTGATGGATTTCAGCGAACGACCCCCTCAAGCTGTTTTAACTATACACCACAGAGTTAAACTGAAATTATTACATTTTATGTTAAAGTCAAGGAAAACTATATACATATATACATATGTGTACATACACTAGTACTTCGTTATTACCTTTTGCTTAGTATATTAAACAAAATAGCAATTACATAGTATTATTTTCAAAATTGATAATGCGTTCACGGTTATAGTTGAATATTTCATAATACTAAATTAAATGACTACATTTATGATATAAGATATCTTCTTTCTGAGTTAGATAAGTTTAATAATTAAAATCAGCCAAGTTTGTTAACTAGTTGAGTGGTCGTGAGTTTGAATTCCAACCAAAACCGAAAAAGCAATTGCATTTTCTTGATCACTACAAATATATCCATCGTCGATAGTAAAGATCTAACCCTCTCCTGTTAGAATTTTTCGGTTCTTTCTAACAATCATTGTTGAGACAATTCCATACAAAGGTCCATCCCATCCTCCAAAATTTTAGTCCATTCCAAACTTTCCATTATTTCCACTCAAAAAGACGTGAGAAACCGTTTGAGAACCTCAAGATAACTTCATTATATGTACATATAACAAACGGCGATAGATCACCACTAAAAATCATTACATTAACTAAATCAATTTTATTACATAATATTAGCGAATTTTTGGCAAATTATTACATTTAATCGGGTAAATTCACTCAGAAGCTTTATTATATGCATTGTGTAAATCAATTAAACGAAACGTAAAATTCCAAAAATCAATAGCAAACAATGCTATCTAGTGCTAAGTGAATACAATATTTTTCGACTCACATGGCTTTTATCACATGAACAATTAGCGTGCAAGTCAAATTGAGTCACTGCAAATGTTGGAGTTTGACATATCCAATTAAAAAGGGCCAAATTAAACGTGACCGACGGAATTGGGGCCGAGTGCAAATTAATCGAAAAAAGCGTAGTGCGAAAATATTCACAATTTCATTCGACCATACATATGTATATGTGTACATACATATGTACCTATGTATGTATACTTATATGTACATCGAGAGAGCGAATTTAAATCCCATGACGCCAACGCATCATTTTTTTGCTACACCTGTAATAAATGTGGTGAACTGTGACATCGGTTTTTTTTCATAATTAACACGCGAGCATTTTCCTGAATTAAGAGCGCCATTTCGCTCATTAATCTCGTCCGAATTACGGGAATAACGTCGCGACGCCGCACACCGCGTGTAAATTAATTATCAAATTTAATATAACGACGACGAAAATATCATATATTGCATAAATTAAGTATCATTAATCAAACAATTAATGTTAAATATTGTTCAGGGCGGAAGTTTTCTCGGATCACACTTGAAAAATTGACTGTAAGTCTTCATAATTTATCCATACTATATATGTATGTATATGTATACGAACCCGTATTATGTACATATGTATGTGTATGTATGTATGTACTTAGTATAAGTATAGTGGAGATACGATCATCTCATATCACACAAAATAGCGGTGTTCAACCCGTGTCTTGCTTCAATATACAGGATTTATTACATTACATAAGTTCGATACACACAGTGATAGACGTTTTTCGAATATATCATGTATTAAAAGGATGTACATATATTTATTTAACATCTGTCCCACTGTCTACTGCAGGGTATAAAACAAAATGATATAATGCATTCTAGTAAAAAATGGAATCGCCTCAATAATTCTAGAGGTAGTCTTTTCTTGCAAAAATATAAAATTATTAGTAATAAAAATACAAGCGATTTTCAAAATATAAAAAATTAAAGGAATTAAATTGACATGTAACCAAATTTGATAAAAAAAATTAGAATAAAATAAATTATGAGATGGAGGAAACATCGGTTTTGGCTAGAACACATCAAAATGTAACGATTTTATTTATAACTAATTTGAGCCCGTTGATTTCAACGGGTGGTTTCGGAAAGGAATTGAAACTCGAATAAAAATAAAGTTAAAGATATTGAATCGACTGGTTTCGGAAAGAAATTGATGCACGAATTAGAAATTACGAAGTGATTACGAATTACGTTTTGTGCATCGCCGACGCCCCGAGGCCTTTGCCACCAGCGCCCCCGATGCCTCCGGCACCTCGGGGCCTTCGCCACCGGCGCCTCCGACGCTCCGGGGCCTTCGCCCCCAGCGCCGCAGACGCCTCCTGCGCTCCCAGCGCCCCCGATGCCTTCGGCACCCCGGGGGCTTCGCCCCCGGCGCCCCCAGCGCCACCGACGCCTCTGGCGCCCTCAGCATCTTCATATGTATATGTAGAAAATAAAAAATAAATAAAAATATCCATTCTTTAAAATTAGAATATCACCAATGTGATTTCAACTTCAAGAAAGCATTATATTACATATATTTCCTTAATTGTAAAATAATCCAAATGTCAAATAGCGATTCAACTATTAAAATGAAATGGCCATTCAGTTAAAATACTAACCAATAGATTTGTATGTATGAACGTACATACTGACTTTTATTTTATTAACTGATCATTTATAATATTATAATATCTGACCAAAATCTTTAATTTCATATGAATGTGTATTTAAGAAAGCGTTGATTTTTTTATTTGAAAAACTATTCCGTATTTTTCGTTTGTTTTATGCGTTTCTCAACTTGTTGAGTAAAGTTCGGCTATCGAAAAAAACCTGAGCTCCAACTTTAAAGGTTGGCAGCCACTGTACAGAGTAGTTCGCGTGAAACGAGTCTGAAGTTCGCGGAAAATTCGTCCGCATTGTGAATACACGCATGCATACATACATACATATTCGGTTTTTTTTCACGCCATCGGCGTTCGTTGAAAATCCCTTAAACTTTTCCTCGTAAATCTCGGCCGTTTTCAGTCAATCGTAAATCTGAAACAATCGTCCGGATATCTAGCCGTAGAGAGTTTCGTCTTTTTACCATTTTCTTTTTGTTTTTAGACACATAAATAAACAATGCCTGGTTTGCATATGATAAGGGGAAGTTTATACTGCGAATTTCGCTGAATGGGAACGCTAGCTCTCTATAGCCTGCTTTAAAACGTTCACATTTACACATTTATAAAACATATATTCCACAATTGACTGATAAAATTGAACTGAATGTTGTAATGTAACTTCTATCCGTAGATACGTACGTGTGTGTGTTACCTATCATTATTTTCACATTTAAATATCAAACATGTTAAAAAATTTTAGTACATCTAATTCGGTTACACTCTTTGTTACTGCTATAAGGGAAAATACCAATCGTTATTGATGTCAAAGCTGTCCTTAAGGATTACTTCAACAACACTCGGAACAAATCTGGAAAGTTAAAACGCTAAAAAGAAGGTTGAAACCCTTTTTATTATTCTTTCAGGTTAACGGCTTGCGCTCTTCATATGTTCTTAAATATAAAATCTTCTATAGCAGGTGTGTGAAGAGTTAAACGTGTTAAATTTAAAGTTTTCCGACGACTAACATCTGATTAAATTTTTCAATAGATATAAAATTTTTGTGACGAGTCACGTATACTGCAAAACGTTTAACACCCAACAGAATGATCATTTACTCTCTTTGAATACTAATGGAATTTGCGAAGGACAAAGATCCCAGAGGCTTTCCCTGCTATCCCCAATTAATCTTTTCTTCTTCGATTCAAAATTCAAGAAAATTTCGCCCACTTCGGGTGTGATTTATATATGATATATTTTATTTTGTCTGAAACACTTGTTTAGCGCAGAACTTGTAATTCTGAATAATTCGATCAAACCCGATCGCTCGAAACAAACAAATTGTTCACAAATTGATCGCTCGAAATAAACAAATCGACAGTATGTAGTACATAAATCAGAAATATATTTTATCCATATTTTTTCGTATACTTCGTTATAGCAATATAATAATAACAATAGACATATTCTCATTTACATACATACATATACTATATGTACAACTTAAATGCTTTTAGGTATATGAAAAACAATTATAATTATTTTTGTAATAACTTGGATATGACAAAAATAATTACACTTATTTTTATTTCGTTGAAATAACATTCCTTATTCAGCATTAGATAAATATAATATAATACTACCGCAATTCATACCATATATGTGAAAAAGTAATATATTTCAAAAGTAATAGCTTTGCGCACTAAAAAAATATAATAAGCTGTTGTATAATAATATAAAAGATAGTGATCCTAATAGTTGTAATTTACTTTCTACGAGTTGATAATGTCAACCTGGAAATTGTAAAAATACAAACACCTTAGAATAAAATAAAACTAAAAGGAAAAATATGTGGCAAATATGTGGTAAAATAAAAATATTGTATAAATTATATACACATATGTACATATACATTAAAAATAAAGTGAAAACGTTTAATATTAAAAATAGTGCATACTTCCCCTTTTATAGTGTCACTTATATATTTTTATACGGACTGTAAAAAGCTAATTTGTTGCTCTCATATTTACATATAATATATGTATATGTAATATAATACATGTTACCTGAACCGTTTTATAAGGAAATGACAAAATCCTACACGTCAAATTCTATTTTGCAAACACGAATCAATAGACATTGTTCAATAAGCGGTTCAATTCAATTCGAACGCATTAACTTATCAGTCGGATTTCAGCTATAAACAAATCACTCGAGAACGACATTCCCAGGCTATTGGAAAATATCCATTGGAAAATTCAATACCCACGTTTCTCAGTCTATCGAAAACTACTGCTCACTTGTCGAGCAGAAAATCACTAGTTTTCCTTGCGAAGCGATAAGCTTCAAATAAAAGAGCAGAAACCAATATGAGGAACCCAACGCCGAATATATCAATCGGAAAATATTTGTAAACTCTACCTGTAACTCACACCACCATCCTCCCTATTCACTTTTATTTTAGACACCCGTCTAAACCAAAACTTTGAATAGATCAAACACAATTTTGACATTGTATATAAATACATATATATATATATATATATATATATATATATATATATATATATATATATATATATATATATATATATATATATATATATATATATATATATATATATATATATATATATATATATATTTAATAATTGAATTATGTACTTGTATGCCCATAGCTTAACCAAAATTATCAGAGTATATACATAGGTACGTAATATTTCTATCAATAAATCTGTCATAATAAAATTCGGAACTTAAGTCGCAACATTGGATAATTCGATCTTCCAATGTAATTGATAAGTTATTGCGAGTCAATGTGATTAATAATATTAGGACGAGAGTAGATTAGAAATGGTTAGGTTCGGGCTAAAGATAAATTAGTATTATTGATGACATTGACAGGTAATGAATATTAATAATAATTGGATCTATTTTTTGTATTGACGATAAAATTTATATTATCAACCATAAACAGCACATATTATTATACATTAAGCAGCAGCATATACTAGAGATAGACATATGTATAATGCTTTCGAACAAAGTGGTCACAGGTTTGATCCCACTGATTGCTGCGGGCCAGAACTTGAATATGTGATACCACATCGTTCGTTTCCTATCCGAGTTTCCGAATACATCTAATTTCCAACAAGTTGACATCCCTGTTCTCCCTCGGAAAATTTCGAGGTATTTGACATCTCGAATTTTCGCTGATTTTAATAAATGTTGTAAATTTTTCCATAGTTGCCTCTGTGGATGTTGATTCGTTGTATGTATTTTTAGTAATCATGTCATTATGAATGATAATTCTTGATCTACTGTACTGATATAGTACACTCGTCTCATTGGAGTGATCTGTAAAACGAGTTTGCATGATTGATTGACTAAAAATATAAAAATAAAGTAAATAAATATGTAATATTGTAATTTATTTATTTATTTATTTATTCTAAACAGACCATTGTGGCATAACAGGAATTCCTAAAGCGCCACAATGGTCAAAAAATATAACACAAAAAAAAAACAAAATAACAATTAAACATAAACATAATAAACGTAATATAATGTTTTATTCATTTATGGAATCTTTAATATTTAAAATATGTTAAGACTTTTATAAATTTAATAAACCTAATTAAATTTTCAAATTACAACAAGTGTAATTAATTATTTAATAATGGTAGCATTTATTTGAACTTGAAACTCATATTTATATTATTTACAATAATTTATAAATACATTATTTTCTAGTTTCTCTGTAATTTTCAAGATAACCTAGACGACTTACAAAAACGTTCATTAAATTTTCATAAATACAATTCTCGGAATTGTAAGCTTAACGAGCCAGACTTTCAGATAAAACAACTACATACATATTATACATATAACTGTGTATGTATAAGAATATGGCACATTTTCTTTCATAGTTCAATACTAATTTATCATACACTAAATTACAAAACTATATGTAATATATTTCCAAATAACCGTCATGAATTATTGAACGTACAAACGGTAGTCATCCTTTGGAGATAAATGGAGGTCATGTCACCCTAACATATTAGTGACAATCATTTACAGTTCCAGAAGGAAAAAATACACATGTTGTGTTCATTTATCTACAATGATATTTATGTCTGTATTTTGAAAAGACAATTATTACATATACCGTCTACCGTCGGTTATACTTTAACTATGTTTAAATGCATCGTGTTCTGAATGCACACGGCATTATCACAATTGCAGTGACACTTATTATTCTAATTGCGGATGGATGACGATCTGACGCACCTGAATCGGATATATGTACACGACTTAAGGTTTATATTTTTTAATTGTGTAATTACATTTTTTTTATATTTGTATATAAATTATCATAAATAATTATTTATATCGCAAAATAAATCGAAGATAGGCATCGTCACGTTTTTATTTTATTTATGCACGAAGCGTTGATAGATGAAGTGTTGTTTTTATAAATAAAATCCAAAGGCAAAATGCACGTCTTTTAAAATTGGATATTGCTTTCAATTTTAATACAATTACTTTTGCCGTATACTGCGATGCTGTTCACTCAATAATTGAGTATACCTGAAGTAAAATACATTACGTTGTGATGCAGCAATAATTCAATTTTTATAAAATTTGCCTATCGAGTACATAATCAAATAATAACACAGGGTAAACTCAAATTTCATGCATTAATTTAAATTCTCACTAGAAAATTTTATTATTAAGTTCATTGTGTCATATTATAATTTTAGTTACACGTATATTTCGGAATTTGAATACGTGAATTTGCAAAAAGATAGTGTCATTATAGTTAGTCCACTGGAGGAAGACACTTTGTATGTTTATCCAAAATCTTACGTTTCCGGTTTTTTTTATTAAATTTCGTAATTATATTGATATTGACACAAATACTAACGGTGTAATCTTTATTATTTTGTTATTTTCTGTTACTCTAGCGTGTATTTATCTCGAATATATCTATAAATATAGAAAGCTTTGATAAAATTATTTTAAATTGACGAAAAGTGTTTCTCTCGTGGCGACTTTCGGGCTTTGAAGGTTTTTTATTTTATTTTATAAAAAAAAAATGCAGCACCCTTAGATGTTCAAATAATTTTAAAAAATTCTATGGTTTTTGCCCTACGGTTCTATGGGTACTGCATTCGGCAATCATAAAACAAAGGAACATTTTCTGTTAATATTACATTTTATTATTATTTTACATAAATATATTTTCATGAAAAAAATTACAATGCCTCAATACTCTTACTGCATATTATTAGAGCACAATTAAGAACAGCAACAGTTTATCATAAAATAGCATGGCATTGAAAAACCCAATAATTTGTATTACGTTTATGTTATCGAGATCGTTTTCAGTTGTAGCATCCCCTTCAACAACTTGGATTCTAAGAATACGAACGGGACGGCTATTGTCGCCGAAGAAAACTCATAATCACTATCTGCGTTGCACATGCAGCAGCCATTCTGTGAAAATGACATCCGAATACTACGTCGGAAAATGTGTCAAGGGGGTGGAAAAATCGGGCTCACAGTACAGCATAGAGTAGACTCGTGATAGTAAGCGTGGCAACCCTCGAGAAAACGCCAACCCCTCGCATTCTACGAACTGGTTTATTGTGTTTTTAGGTCACACCCAGCACTACAGGTATTGCGAATACTGAGAACTACATATGTATATATATATATATATATATATATATATATATATATATATATATATATATATATATATATATACACGACGTACTACACGACGACGATTCTCAAACTCACTTATTACCTCTCCGAGGACCTTTTCACAAGGCAAGACGAATATTATGCTCGGCCACAGCTTGAATGTAACGAAGTCGACCTTATTTCTCTGTACTTAAAATAACTTTTTACTAATTTGGGTTTTCCCCAACTGCGCCCTTAATTGATACTCTTATAATTTTACTTCATCTACATACATATGGAGTGTAATAGAGTGGCGCGTTGGCCTGGAACTCGCAATGACTTACTTAATATGAAGAGTCTATGGAGGATTCAAAGTTTTCTATGAATATTGCATAATGAAATACTTCATACCACTTTGAATTCATGAGAAATTGTATAATATGTATTTATATATGTATATATTAGTTGAATGAAATATATATGTACACGTGTTACAGCCCAAGTGTTCCCTCCGAGTCGTTCATGAACGGTTCAGTGATTATTTCGGAAAAAGCGATCTCGCGCACGTCACTAAAATGTCGATAATGGAACATTTGCCGCCCAAAAACTAAATATTGTACTAACGAGATCTCGGGTGCAAGATATTCCGTATTCGCGAATTTTATGGCAACGATTGTCGCAATTTGTTCAATAATCCGTTTACCTTCATGAACATACTAGTTTGTTCATGAATGACCCGGTCTAAAGCTATCTTAAAATATTATACATTCACCAGATGTCGCAGGCACGCACATGCGACCAAAAATCGCAGCTACTAAATACATGCAACTGGTCTCTACGAGCAACGTGATTATCATAAAATAAAATACCTCAATGAACCCGTGCCCATTTTCTGCAGCTTAGTCGCACTTCATTACGTAACTAAGAGTGTCGAGCCATTGATTTGATAAATTTCTTGGGATGACTTATCAAATCGAGATGAATTTTATGATGTAGTCCTATACCCAATATTGTTGTACTGGGATGTACCCAATATCGTTGTTTACGCTTTTTTATTTTGCTTTTAAGCGCAACAACAAAGCCACAACACTACGCGTTTCTGTAAAATCTATTTTAAAACTGATAAAGTTGCGACTGTGTAGTCACAAGTGCGTGCACCGTAATATTTTTGTGCGATAGTTGCTATCACGCGAAAAAACGATCGCGCGAAAGAGAATCGTAAGTGCGTTAAGGTCTTTAGTTGTCAAAACGCCAAGTATTTAAAAGTGAAATCCTATGGAAACCATATTTCAATGATGCTATAATTCCCGCTTCCATTAATATCAAAAATATTGCAACCCAGCGTAAGCATATATAGTATGAATATATGTATGTACATAGCGAATGGGAAAAAGATGGGATGGGATTATACTTAGTAATTCTGATGATTTTCATTTCTTGAGAAATGAGAATTCTCAATTTAATTTAATCTCAAGAAATTTTGATAAATGAAAAAGTATCGTTTATTCGACATACATAATTGGATTCAAGTATACAAATACATATATGTTTTCGCATTATTGGTATGTAATTTTTGTATGTATTATCTTAGTGTATACATAATTAAAATAAAACTAGAAAAACATTTAAATTTTATTTTATTAATTAAAACGTTAATTTACATAACGATATCTCTTACAACGTTGATTTTATTTTATTATTGCATACTCGTACATATATATAAATTAATATTAGATAGGTTATTACATATTATTTTTAAAATACCCCTTTAAAAAATACACGCCATCTAAAATAGAATCAGATATCCTGGTTCTTTTTTTTTTTAAGAAATTTTCGGCCGTGGAAAAATTTCTCTCGTTTTGTGTTGACGTTGGTTTAATTGAAAACAAGGCTCAAATAAGCAATGTAAATTATTCACGTCGATTAAAATATACTAAATTCTTTCTCCATTAATCCGTAAGCTGTTGGTTTCTTTACATTACATTGTTTCAGACTGAAAGAAATTTATTTTTCTAATTATTATGTTAATGTTAAACTTTCGATTTCTTCAATATTGATTCGGATAATTCAATAGAGTAACAAAGATCATTAGAATGCCGATTCCCACGGTTTATTTTTTCTCACGGGTTTCTATAATCACCAAAGATACTGCCGGCCGGGTAAAGTGATAGAAATAAATAGTATTACGGTAAATGCATTCAGAGGACAAGTGAGAGTAGTCAGAAAATATTGTTTGCGTATTTCTAAAGATTGACGCGTTTGCAATGTCCAGATCAAAATGAGATAAAGATCAATTCAGAGAGAAGTCAAAATAAAATAAGAAAAGAACACAAGATAAGGCACGATCGAAAGTTAAAAATTTGCAAACAATTTTTCATCATTTGCAGACCCCTTAATAAAACCGTCTAAGAAGTATGCACATTAGATATATGTAAACCCGCCCGGCAGTGGTTGTAATTTTTTTGAAAATCTTCGAAAAAAAATATTTTTGTATAATAAAATATGTTTATAAAAATTCTCGAGAAATTATAAAATTTCTCAAGAAATGACAATTCTCAATTTGGCATTTTTTTTGAGAAATTTTCTAGAAGGAACACTAAGAATACTTATGCCTAATAGTTTGTGGAATAAATTTACAAACGACTGAACAAACTTAGTCATTTGTCAATTTATTCTTTTGTTTAAACAATAATTAGGGATTGCAATTTACCGTAAAATTTCATTTACCGGTAAACGGTATACAATTTTCCACACTACCGGTATACCGGTATTTGCCGGTAAATGATTTTTTTTATCTTGAATTGTACATTTGGTATGTGATTACTTTACCAAAAAACATCAACGTAAATCAAATCGCAAATACGTAATTTAAAATAAATTTCAGGTGAATAATGTCATATAAACATTTATTTAGTCCATTCGTAATAATTGATAATATTTAACTTTTATGTTTTAACCAATCATATTAATTTATTTATTAATTACGATTTAGTTGGTCGGTGTTGGTACTCTTAAGCAAGCATTAGCGTAGCCACTCTTACGAATGTATCTTTTTGACATTTAATACTGAAAATTCCAGACTACCTAATCCAAAATACGTCATTTGCATAGATTTTTAATGCATTAATATGTCTGTATATGTAATTAATTTTCGATAAATATAATTAATTAAAGTTAATTACCGATGGCCAAAAATTGATGATTAATATACCGGTATTGCTGCCCCTAACTATAACTTACCAAAATGGGTCATGTATGAACAGAGTACGTTCATAAGCGAACAAAATCTACACTTGAGCTGTAACATATATGTACACTTATTTTTTTTGGTCGTATTGATTTTGACGTTTAAAAATAAGATCTCAAATGTGTACCTACTTTAAGCACGTTAACATATTCGAAAAACCTTTCATGTGCTTTTTTTAAGTAAGTCTCCCCCCGTCACCCAATTATGTTAGATTAGTTTTCCCGAAGAAAAAATCTTGGAATGCGTGCCTAACATTTCCTTATAGATATTTGCAATTTTTTCATTCAAATGTGGTCTAGCCACTTGGTTGTAAATTCAATAATTATTCATCTCACGCACGTCTTGAATTTATCTGATTATATTTAAAAATTCTATCTACGATATCACGTGGATAAATTTGTACGATGGCTCTATAGGGTTTTGTTACACCTGTGCTGGAAACAGTTAGGGTGACGTATATTGAATTTCTGCTCGCTCAGTCGCTGTTTGGAGACAGTGAACAGGGTGTCCATAAAATTTTGCGTGGAGGGGTGCTCTAGAAATAAATTCAGCCCAGTTTCATCCGAGTGGATTGCCACGGTTGCGGCTCACGAGACGAATGAATGTCGGCTAAATAAACGTCAAACGTAGGTATACAGACAGTTAAAGAAGTCTCCCTTTCTTGTTAACGAAAACTTGGCGAATGAGTTTTTTATAAGGCGAATGCTAGACGTATCCACAATTTTCCCAGGGAATACATTACAACCATATGCTATTCAAAACCGTGCTGAGAAATATCAGAGAAATTACCCTTTCTAGGGTAAGCGGAAAAAAATAGAAAATCCAAGGCGGCCAGTAGGGAAATTTAGAGCTTTTTTTAATATACATATGTACGTACATACATATACCTAAGCGTAGGCGATTGTAAAAGTTTCGAAGACATAAACGTATTGAAGCGTTTGAAGTCATTATTGAAAATAATGGATCCAACTCGTTGGAATAAAAGTGTATGTTTTTCGTGAATTTATAAACGCCTTTCGAAGTGTATATTTTATATATTATATAAATGTATTGTTTGTATTCGAAATCCACTTTAAAATAACGGTTTAAGTATTTTGAATTGTCACGATTTACTCAATGATTGTTATTAGGCAAGTTTGTGCGTCGTTATTCTGACACTTTAACTTTTGCAATTACGAAAGTTCAAAGTTGACAATTTCGATTTGTAGCTCTTATTTGACTTTGACGATTTATTTATAAATTAATATTAATTTTTATTTTATTTTTCAATATATGTATACACTATGTCGAACGCTATTTCCTATTAATTGTTTTTAAGGCATATTTTAAAAATTATATTGGCTAGGTTTTAATTATACAGCACTGCACGTCAACAGCTCACCACAACACTGCATGGAAAATACTACTTCTATTCCAGTGGCGTGTGGTGAAATTCTTTCTCTTTTTGTTGTACAGCCTTGCTTAATCTGCGCGAACAAGATACAAGGGGAACAGTCTGTTCGTTTTGTATCCTGCTCGCGCACATTAAGTAATGCCGTATGACAAAAAGAGAGAGAATTTCACCGCACGCCACTGTTCTATTCATACTATACAACACCGTTTTCAGCACGTTCATACTTGTTTTAGACGAGTGTAAGTCAAAATCGGCTTACATATGTATACATATGTACATATATTAATAGCGCAATATTGCTTTCGTCATATCGTCGAGTCAATATTGTCACAATATGACGTTTCCGAAAATATCTATAGATCGCACATTCATTATTATGTGTGCACTCGCCACTATGACGTCATGTCATGCATGAATATTTCCACATTGCCAAAGAAAACTGGTTCTACTTGATACTATTGCGTGGACGTGAAGAGGGGTTTCCAAGATCGGAAAGAAAGATGCAGCTAGTGTAGAGGTTCTTTATTAGTCTGCACTCGTCGGCCATCCAGCTTCGAATGCTCTATGGTCCGAAAGCACCCAATATTTATACTCATCGGGCGCTCTCCGTGCACAGATATTATTGCTCGATGGTTCGCGAGATCCTATTGGCCGTTCTACACGACTCCTCTATTCGCCGAGGCCATTTTGGCGCTAACGCGAGATCAGGTGATCAGCGCTAGTACACCATATTTTCGGTAACATTTACTGCTGTATAATATGAATAGATCGTGTCGGATACTGCTGTTTCGATACGCCACATATGTATGAATGTATATGTCATAGTGAAATTACATTTTCACTGACGTTTCAGTGAAATCGTAACCAGTTACATTTTCAGGGTTAGTTTTATTCATTTAAGATTAGATTGTTAGGGTTGGTATTATTTAAGGGTTAGGATAGGTTAGGTTAAGTAAGGGTTGGCCCTATTTATTTAAGATTGGGTTGTTAGGGTTAAATTCATATAGTTAAACGTTGTAGATTCATTGTTTGATATATTTTCACTGCTTGAATTAGTGAAAATATATTTTTACTAGTGAAAATATATTTTCACTTGAAATATACTTTCACTGTAACATATACATACATTATGGTGTATCCATATAGAATGTACTTAAGAATATTTTTCGTGCTGCTTTTTACGTTTAGTTGCCGGTCTGTCCAGTAGTATACATATATAAACGAACATTTAAACGTATAGGAAATAAATATTTTGAAATTATATTTGCGACAAAATAATTGTAAATATCCCGTGATATTCAGCCTTCATGAGATAAAATCAATGCAATCATAATCATCATCATATCCGAAATCTCCTAGTATATGTGTATATGTATGTATGTATGTATATAAAAAATGTTTATATTTTTATTATGTCTTATATAATTACATCTAAATGTGGCCTCAAATGAATCGTTTCGAACCGATGGACAGCAATGGAAACGTGTTGGCGATGATTTCTTCCGATCAATGATTATGGCATTCGATTGAAATATAATATAAATAGCTAATTGTTATTCCGATAATAGCGCTTCTTGGCTGTATCGTTGTGAACGTATGAATGTGGTATGCGTCGTTGTATTTTTTTTTCTTCTTCTTTTGAACGAGATAAAAGTTGGTAATGGCACACAACAGCACAAAAGAAAAGCGCTTTTCGCAGCTCGAGATTTTAAAACGTGCCGATACTAAAATCTTATGTAGCTTTATGCTCAAAACCAACCAAAGAACTTTCACATTATACGTATAGGCTATTTTTATACCTGACAACGATAGAAGTGTTATGAAAAAATTAAGGAAAAAACGATTCTTTAGTCATAAATGTATAAAGATATTTATGTATATAGGTAGTTGCCGTCAACCAAATTTTTTTTAAATTATCTCATTAAAACAAGTTTTGTCTTAACATTATTTGCATACACAGTTATCGTTGCTAAGGATAAGCTTATACGGGTTTATTATTATGCATAACTGCTATTTTGAGTTTGATATTCAACTTAATTGATAAATAAAAATGCAAATGTATTCTTTTTTATTATTCATTCATTTGATTTTTTTTAATTTTAAATTTACAATAAATAAATAACCGCATTTCATAATAATTAATTGTCAGACAGAAAAAAAAAGTTTCAATCATAAACAACTATTGATATTCAATTTATCCCCAGTATCTAATTGACATAACAATATAGCATTATACATATACATCATCACATTTATTACATCCGTTATCATTTCTCTTATCAAATATACAGTACATAAAGTAATGCCAAAACATATTACGTTCAATTTTATTGATGGAATTGAAACGTATTTATCTATATTTCTTACATGAACAAAATTAAGAATTCATGGATACAATTCATAAATAAATACCTGTTTGCTATACTTATAATACAATATAAGTAGATATACATAGATTTGTACTTATCTTCGATAACGTATCATAAATGCAAAACACATATTTCTAATAAGACCCGAAGAAACTAACGTTCTACTGAAATGCACAAGTATGAATTTATTAGCATTATTCATCGATATTTATCACAATGTGAACTTTTGAACTATTCTTTCTTTATCTCTAATGCGTATATACACATATAAATATTAACAACTAATAATAATCAATGCTCACCAAATTGACTAGATTCTTCAGAAGACATAATATCGCCGTACTGATCTAACATCTCCAAAACAACTCCGTTGGTCCAACCGAAACCAGATTGAACTACATATTCACCTCCACCACCATATTCCCCAGGTCTCTCGGCGTCATACTTTTCGAACATCTCTTCGCTTTTCTTGAACCCTTTATAATTAGCTCTGACCCACTTCTGAGCCATCTCCAAAGCCAGCTCATTACTCTCTTCCGAGTTTATATTCTTTAACGCTTGGACTACCATTGATTGAAGTGGAGGCCAAGCGTTGGGTAAATCCCATTGTTCTCCGGTCCTTGACACCGATGAGGGTATACCACCTGGATACGACAATCCTCCAGATTGCTTCAGATATTCTACCACTTTTGGACCGTGTTGTTGTAATTTGTCAGTATCGACACAGTCCATCCACAGTGGAGCCACATTAGAGGGGTAGAAATTCCTTCTGTGCTGGTTCAATTCATTGTCGAAATCATACCACACTCCATCTTCTTCATTCCATAAAACAATGTCAATGGCTTTTCTCATATATTCAGCCAGCATCCACCATTTTTTTGCGGCTCTATTTTGTCCTAGCATACTGTTAAAGTCGCCTACTGTCTCCAGAGCTGCTGCATAAATGGCGTTCAAATCTACCGTAATAAGTCGTCGTGTCTTCACATCGGTCAAATTTCCATCATTAGTTCCGTTCTCGTTTATGAACCATCTCGATGAAAAGTCCCATCCGCTTTCAGCAGCGCTTTTAATGTCAGAGTAAAACTCCTGCTGCTTTCCACTATCTCTTATTTCACTAGCGAATGCGAAATCTTCAGCGTATGATTCCGGTCTAGGTCCTTCACTTTCGGCAGAGTATCTCAGTAGGACATAGTTTTTTTCATTAACTACTACTTCTACCATTCTATTTTCACTCCAAAAATATAACTCTTCTTCTATTGTCGGTAGATTTGACCGTAGCCAATCTGTGTCGTTTGTTGCTTTTATATATTTTGAAACCATAGCCGTAAGTAGTGGAGGTTGACTTCTCTCCGAATAATAAACTCTACTTCCATTAGGTATGTGCTTGAACATTTTCACCAAATGGAGAAAGTTTTCAATCATACCTTTAGCTGTTTCAGTCATTCCACTCAATATGAGTCCTTCAATTATCCAATAAGAGTCCCAATAGTAAACCTCCTTAAATCTACCTCCAGGGATGATGAATCCGTTCGGAATTGATATTAAACTGTGACGATCCGGAAATTCCGCCACTTCAGGACCAACTTTCCTGGCCAACGTCGGCCAAATGCCCACTAAATCTTTCGCGAAATTTCGAAAATTTATATCCTTTATCTTATTCAAAAGAGGTGGGTCAGATTGAAAATCGGTCGGCGTCCATTTCATCAATTCGTTTCCTTCTTCAAAATGTTCGCTCACGAACTGTTCCAACTGAGTCTTCGTGGGGTTGTTATCGGTGGTGTTGAGCAGTTCGTCGAAATCTTCCAATGTTTCATTTTGGGATTTGATCATTTTGAGATCGACGAAAGTCTTCGAATCTCGGAAAATTCGCGCTGTTTGAACCGCATGAAGTAGAGGTCCCTTGCAATATACATCACTGGAGCAGGTCGGTGGCAAAGCGCTCTGACAAAAACAGAAGCAGAACAAACTCAGAAAAAGTAGAAATGCAGTCGATTGAGCCATTTTTCACTTCAAGTTTTACCTGAAAAAACAAATGTAAATTTGTTAATAATTAAACAAGTAAATACATACAATGTCACAATAAAATAATATGTGTACTTATGTATGAAAGATGTATTTTGCAAATGTCAAATGACATTTGCGTGGAAACAAGTGTACGACCACTTGGTGTCAACGGTTTGACAACAACTGGCTGTATCGTCGCAAACACCGTATGATTTATACTCATTAACTTATCAGCGCTCCTTCAACGAAAACGTCGTTATCTCAACGCGAATCATTCAAATTTGCGAAACGGAAACTACCTTCACAATACTACATATAAGGAAGTTTGAATATTAGTATTTTTTTTATTCAGATTACTTCGTCGTTTTGTATATTTATTTGTACTACAGCAGCGTGAAAACGTAAATAAGTACGTAACACGTATGATATAAGTGCGTATATTACAATATCAGAACAAGTGATCAATAATAGTATTTTTTTATAAAAACATTAGTGGACACTGTGAAAGTATATTCACAGTGTCCACTAATGTATATTCACCAGATAAAGTCAGCAAATAAACAGTCGTCTATATATAGCCGCTATAAATACGATTGTGAAAAAGATCAGGTAAAATCCACAAAATATTTCATACGTAATTGAAAAAAAATTTAAATGAAAGGCACGTAGTGATTATGGGAGACAACCAACTTCTTCAAAGTAGAAAACACTTCCCCGAATTCAACGTACTAAATCAGGATATGTTTTTGAAATATTCTGTATACATATGTACATACGTACAAACATATGTATGTACATATATTTTATATCAATGAATTTCATATATTCTGTATGTGGAATTCTATATCCAGCAGCATGGACTAGTGCTTAGCATATATGCCGAACATAGTGGTCACGAGCTCGAGTCCCACTGGTTCCTGCTGGCCAGACCTTGGTTTGTGACTCCAGATCGATCGTTTCCAATCAGATTTTATCAATTTATCTGATTTTCATTGAAGCGGTCCCAACAATTTGGCCACCTTTAACATTTCTCTCAATTTTCGAGTATTCGGCATCACGAATTTCACTGATTCGTATAAAAATTCTGCAGTTTTTCAGCATTTGACGATTTATATAAAAAAATGCTCCGAAAATGTAAGTTTATAAAAAAATATATATCAATAGATGTCTTTATGATGCTTTGTTAAAATTATTCTAAAATTATCGATTTTTGTAATTGGCCAGGAAGGCACATTGGGGCTTACCTGTTAGGCCTTCCTGGTATATATGTATGTAAAAATAAAATAAAACATCAACTGAAATTTTACTATGTTCGTATTGGGATGTCCCGTGGTCGCACCAAATTTTTCTTCGATATGATTTTAAATTAATTTTTATTTGCGTTTTTTAGATGAGGAGGATTTTTTTTTAGAGTTTCAATAATGTAATAACCCGTAATTTAGATTAAAGATTAATCGTTAATTAATTCATACGTATTGTATTTATTTTTTCCAATTTCCTAATATATAAACAATATATTTATCAAAAACGCAATCCATAGTTAAATATTATATATAGGTATAATAGGTATACATCCTTGTATAAGTAATTCGACTGTTGAATCTAATTCAACCGAAATTGGCCCTTGTAAATTCAAATATTCGAATTCTGTAGACCAGTACCATCTCAAAATGTTCTGCCGTGTTCAATTATACCGATTTCTACATTAAAATTCAAACGGTGACAAAAATCGGTTATCCATTAGGCAGAATGTAACCTCATCAATCATAAAATTTCAGTGTCGTACTTTATTATTTACGTTCTGGTTAAAGTGTTGCTAAATGAAAACGATGGAATCTTTCAATATTGATTGATTTCTACTGTGTCATATTTCACTCTCAGCATCGTATTTTTTCCTGAAACAATGTTATCTATACATACTATCTAGAACTATGTAGGTGATCGTTGAGATTGAAGAGAATTTCTTGAATCAACTTGTGTTCATTTTGATGAAAAACAAAGTAATTGGACATGCATAAGTGTTTTTGATACTTAAGTATCTTTTGAAGTAAATAATGTATATATACATAATATACATATAAATCAACGATATATTGATATGTTTTCAACGATTGATGATATATTTTCCTGTGAAAATTTTATTTCTGAAAATCTTGAAATGCACATTTAGTAGAGTACTTCTTCAGTTTTCCACGTCATTAACTTCATTTCAGTGTCGCGAATGATGTAAAATTATGTCATTATTTTAATAATTTTGACGACAATTCTGAGATGAATCCATATTGTAATTTTTCAACATAGTTATGTACATACAAAATCGTATATTTTATTATATTAAATGAAACTGAATTATAAAAAAGAACATCAATCACAATTTTTTTTTTGATTATAAGTAAGGTCTTTGACACTTGTGTTTTACAATCAAACGCTTAATTTCACAAAGTTAGCCATGACCCACAGCTTTAAAATATATTTCTCAATACAACTGTAATGTATATAATTTATCAAGGTAAATGCCGGAGCGATAAGTCAGACCGTTACGGTTCATTTAAAATAAATCTGTGAGGAAAAAGCAGCAAAAATTTAAGGAAGGAAAAAAATGTAAGGAAAAAATTTCGATTCAAATATGATATTTTTTTCGTATTATAACACTTACAAATATATACTAAGAAAACCGTAACGGCTAGCAAAAAAGTTATTACTATGGGTAAACGAGGCTCGATTTTCCATAAAATATGCGCACACATACATACACAGCTTTTTTGAAAACGCAAAAAACTTAATCCGCAATTGATACCTGATATTTCATAAGTCCAATTTTACTATGTACTACACATCCAAATTTACTATGCCTATACGAATAATCCCAGTAATGAAATTGGCACTGGAACGATGGAATATCATTATCAATCTCAAAGTTTAAATTTCTCACGAAAGCAATACTGTATCTGTTGATATTTCATACATCGTATACCTATAGAAAAAAAGGTCCATTTATATTATCCAGCACTGCACAATACTGCACGGAAAAGACTACTTCTATTCATACTATACAGCACCGACCGTTTTTGGCAAGTCAATAATGTCACAATATGACGTTTAACACTTTCATTAGTACGGGTGCACTAGCCACTATGACGTCACGTCGTTCGTGAATATTTCCACATTGGCTAAATAAAACCGATTAATTGTTCGATATGTTTCGCTGACTGTATAATACGCCACGTACAAGTCACGGAAGATATGAATGTGTCCATACAGAGTGTACTGAAGAATATTTTTTGTACTGTTGTTTACGTACAGTAGTTGGCTTGAGCTGTATTGGTATAAAGGAACCTAAAATGTAAATGTATCGTAATATATGTATATGTAGGTATATATTTATATATGTATAAATATACATATGTACATACACATAGACTGCTCGAATTTCGTATATTAAATTTCGATGTTTTCGAACGGTTTCGCAATTTATTCTCGTGACGTCAAACCCCTCTCAGAAAATGATTTTTATTTTTGTTTTTATTATTTTGTAACTTTTCATTTTTCGCCCACAAAGCGAAGTATGCGTTTGATTTTCGGTATACCTATATACACATACATACATATACATTGTGCCATTGTCTTGTTTTCGCTCGGAAACATATTGAAATCTCAGAAACAGCACTGCGCCCTGCGACCGTTGGATTTTCGTGGGATTATTATTTTTTTCTTCACTTCCGGTGCGAATACATTTTCTTTTCACTGTCAAAAATATACGCAGACACTTTTAGTATTCCACCAGTGGCGTTCAAACAGGTCGAATAAATATATATGACTTTTCCAATAACAAAAATTGATGCGGCATAAATTTCATACTTTTTTTCATGACTGTATTTGCTATCGATTCAATTAGCCGTATACAGACCGCACACGTATCTAAAACAAATACTACATTATTCAATTTCCATGGTTTATACATTTGTATATCCGATGTAGAAATAAAAATACGTTAGATTAAATAAGGTCCATCAAAAATTCGATTTACTAACTAAAAAAATATGATGGTTGGATTTTTACTGCCTCATTCTGTTGTTTATTTCAATTACATCCTCAGAAGACAAAGATACATCATCTGACTGGACTATACTTCACTAAATAATTCACTGTGACAGATATAAAATCGAGAACGGTAATTGGATGTGAACAGCATTCGTGCTATTTCATTTTTATCCTCTGTAGTCAACGATAAGAAATTATCGATAATAATATTTTCTGGATAATCTGTGTATGTACCAATATACAAACATATCATGATAAATTATATATAATTAATTAAAGTCAAGCAGCCATTGAACTATCATTATAGCTCAGCGGTTATATTATAATGTTATCAACTGAAGGGTGATGGATTCAATCCCAGACCTGGTGTTGCTGGCCAAACCTTGGATATATTATATGTAGGTACATGTGTGATTCCAAGTCGATCGTTTTCTATCAAATTTTGCCAATTTATCTGATTCCAAACAAATTGACAACCTATCCTCATTTGTCATAATTATTTGATATTTATAATAATAATAATATTATAAATTTATATAAAGTACATATGTACAAACTTGTAACCTTGAGGCAAAAACCGTAATACCAATATGGAAAATATTATATGAGCTTTTAAATTAACTCTTTTTTCATAAACATGCGAATAAAACAATGTACGTATTTGTTTTCAGCGTATATTTAGAATTGTTCTAAATTACAATAGCTACGTTTTGATCAGCAGTAAGTACATAGGTAGCGGAATAAACGACATTTGAACTTGAGAAAGTGATGATGCATCAAATATGATTTTTGCATCTTCAAATGCCGATTACTCCTACGACTTGCTACTTATTACAATGTAACTATTGTGGGATTTACTTTTTATAATCTAGAATTATGGATGTATGAATGATTAGGTTGGCATGCATTAATTGAAGAATAGTTAAGTTGTCATACTGTACATGTGACGCTCGACGGGCAGTTCGTTTTTGGCTCTCCGAGCAATAAACAATATTTAAACTGCCCAACGAGTTTCATTTTGCTCTGCCGCCTATGTTCACTGACAAGCAGATCTTACATTTTGGGTATTCGTCCGGAGTGGAGAAGGAATAAGAAGGATCAAAAGGAGACATGGAAGTACAGAGAAGGAGAATTCAGGGCGGACTCCACCCCGTTTCGTTTTCGTTTTTTAAGTTAACAAACGAAATCCAGAAACTAAAGCTTGTATTTTTTATTCATTCTAGATCAGTGCTACTCAAACTTTTTCAGTTGGCGGACCAGCATATATTTTTCAGTAATTCTCACGGACCAGCATCATATTTTTAAATAAAAAAGTTACATATGAATATGAGTGAAAATTTGTTCATATAACAAATAAAAAAAATATTAAATATAAATAGTAAAATTTATTTTGTTGAATTCAAAGAAGTAGAATATCTATATATCATATATGTACTTAGACAAAGATGAAAAATGAAAATGAAAAAAAAAACTAATGAGACATGAGCTTGTTTGTTATTAGATAACTCATCCAGTCGCGGTTTTATCGAAGTAAATTAATTCCACACGTAATGGATCATGAATATTTACACTATTACGATATTTTGTCTTTATTAAACTAATGGTTGCGTAGCCAGTCGCGTAAAGGTAAAAGAGTTTCAGTGCATATTCTTAAATATCTGGGAAGAATTTTGCTTTCAATTTGATCTAAAAGGACGCAAGTGAAGTTGTGGTTTCAAAACAATTTTTTAATTCTTCATTTGTAGTCAGATCAATTATTTTATCTTCCAAATTTATTAATATATACGTTATAATAAGCTATTGTTTTAATTTTTTATTTACTTCTTTGAGCACGGACCGGCTACCCCCGGTACACGGACCAGTACTGGGCCGCGTACCATAGTTTGAGTAGCACTGTTCTAGATACCACATCATTTTATTTTTCTTTGTATCTCTTCCATCCTCTCCATACAATAATCAACAATATAAAGCAAAAACAATTACAATTAGAGGTTCGGTGATTATTCCGCAAAAAGCAGTCTCACGCACGTTACTAAAATCTCGATCACCGAACATCTGGCACCCAAAAACTTCATTCAACTAACAAGAACTCAAGTGCCAGATATTCCGTATTCGTGATTTTCGTGGCAACGATTGTCGTGCGCGCCATCGCAATTTGCGCAATAATCCGTTTACCACAATTAGAACAGGTAACAAAAAATATTTGGTTAGTGAGTAAATGAGACAGTAAGACTGAACTGAACCTGGAGCGAGGGGTGAGGACCGAGGGGGTTGAAAACGGAGAGGGGGGAGATTATTAAAATAATGTTGCTAAGTGGCAAAATTCATCAAGATTTATTATAGTAGGAGCCACAATGCGATATGGCAACACTGACAATTTTCTGGCTGTCAAAATGAAATTATCATTTTTAAATGATATTATTGATCATCTTATAATAATCATCGACCGTTTCATTTTAATAACTAATTATTTAGTTTAACAACTGACCATTTAGTTTAATAACTGAGTATATGACAACTGATCACAGCGTACTGATCATTTAGATAATTATTGATAATTATCAATACTCACTGATAATTTCGAAATATTTTACTGACAATTTAGCTATTTTTTGTTGATGAAAAGCTGAATAAATTACTGATCAATCGATTAGAATATATGTATGTAAGAACAATAATAGTTCTGAGTACATTTTATATTAAAAGTTAAATGGAGAGAAATGGGTTTGGTGCAAACGATCGAAAAGCGCCAGACAGATTGAACCACAGATTAACTGGATGGCTGCTTTAAACGCAATTCTCGACTTCACGAATGAAAAATTGCACATCAGATGACGAGTTAACTTTCGATGTGCACAGATGCAATTATTAAAATGGTAATTATTAAAATTGAGTTGGATCTTTCTGGCGAGTTTTTAATAATTTAATAAGGAAAAATTCGGAACTAAAGTATCAGAAGCACAGAACGTATACAGGATAGGTATGTCGGGACTTCGGGTAGATTTCGCTTAGTGTAAGTGCGAGCAGTGCGCACGCATAAGGTACACGTGTCGTTAATCTGTGGTTCAGTCTGTCTGGCGCTTTTCGATCGTTTGCAGAGCAATATGTATTCGAAAGCACACACCAGTACATATATGTTTGTACATTGTAGATATGCAGGGCTTTTTTTTGAAAAAAAGGGTACTGGAACTCACTTATTGTCAAGTTTTTTATTGGAGAAGATTATATTCAAATTATATTATATAGAATATTCGTTTGAAACATGCTGAGACAAAAAGGTGCCGGAACGTCGTTTCACCGCGTTCGTTACATGGAAAAAAAAGCCCTGTGTATATGTATAATATATTCCATAAGAAAATGAAGATAATGTAAAATATAAGTAAAAACAACAACGATAAGGTTTACTATAAATGACATCAACCGCCTTCTTTTAGTCCCAAACTACTCTTAGACATATTTAGAATCCCTAGATAGAAATGAAAAGCGCCGATTTTTGTTATTTTTTTATATTTGGAGACTTCTTATTCCTGGCAACTGTCCCCGTGCTGCGTTTTCATTAATATTTGAACGCGTCCACTGAGACAGAGGAGCTTTCACTGAGTATTAAGCAATTCCATGTAAAATTCAGGCAAGAAATCTCGCTTCCGGCGGAATCGTCACAACGACGACCCTTGACATCTTCAGTTTCTCGACCTTCCGGCCCAGAGGAGTTCCGTTATTTCGAACACCTTCGTCCTACTCTGCCACCTTCGAGCGGCGACGCGACTCTGAATTCAAATATAAAATATCGACCTCAAAATGTGACCCTCGTACGAAACAAATTTGCATCACGTATCGTAATTTATACGGCGAACAATAAATATTTGAATATTCTTACATACTAACTCGATGCGCAAGAACGTGTTCGATAACGATGGGTTCACTGCAGTCAGTTCAACAGCACACCGCAATTCTCCAATTTCGATTAGCATACACAATAACGGTTTTTTATTATTATTATAGTTTTCCGCGTGACCTTACACGTATAATCATTATAAACAGGTGTAAGCGGATGTGTCACGACGGTATATCGCGATGCGCTGGTTTTGCTTGGATATATAATAAATATGGTCATCTCTTTGACACACATTGATTTTATATTACATATTGCACATATATATAGGGTTGCCATTCGTCCCGTATATACGGGACATGTCCCGTATTTCACTACTCGGTCCCGTATTACAATTTGTCCCGTTTTCTCCCTAAACTTTTCTCCAAAAACAGACTGTCGATTTCTTTAACACTGCTGTGGAATACATTGATAAGTGGTCCCAATCATTCAAAAAATTTAATGCTTTCGATTGGATGACTCTCAAGCAAGTTCCTGAATGGGGGAATATAGAACGAACCGTTGAATATTTGCATGTAAGGAACATCGATGTTGGAAACAATGAGCTTCTTTTCAACCAGTTCGTATATTTAAAAGATTATTTAAATAAAAATAATACCAACGAAAACTGGGAGACAACGCTGAAAATGAGTATGGAAGAGAAATGGCAGAAGTTTTTTAGGGATACCAAGCATATTTAACAGAATTCATGTTTAATAAAACTATGTGAGTATATATTTGCCATTCCAGCCCACAATGCCAATGTGGAGAGAATATTTTCCCTGATGTCAACACAATGGTCGGATGAAAGAAATAAGCTGGCAGATTTGAGACAGTTGAGGCAATTTTGGTTTGCCAGTATAATTTTAAAATGACTTGCGCCTAATTTTATCATCATGTAAAAGAGGAAAACGATTTAATTAAAAAACGTTAAATCATCGTTAAAATACGATTGGGCTAAAAAAGACTATTTTTTTTAAATAAACTATTACCTACCTGCTTTTCCATGTTTTCTTTATGTAGCACTTAAATGTCCCGTATCAATGCTTGACAATTATGGCAACCCTACATACATATATACTGTGTAATAGTCCACTCCAATTGGTTCGTGAACTTACGAATTTGTTCATGCACGAACTATTAGTTTTAGTTTAAGTGCTAGCAGTCAAAAGTTATCTTCAAATACACTCACCAAGTGTAGCGTGAAACTTTTGGCTGTCAAAACCTTTAAGATGTCAAAACACCAAATATTTAAAGGGGAAATCTTGTGGAAACCACATTACATCATTGCTATAATTATGCCTAATAGTTTGTGCAAAAACTAACTACTTCGTTTGCCAATTTGTTGTTTTGTATAACTAGCCAGATTGGTTCGTGTGTGAACAAACTAGTATGTTCATGAACGAATGAAATGTACAATTGGACTGTAACATTATTTGCGTCTTACGACTTCTTTACAAAGTGAATAGTGAGTTTTCCCAAAAAAAAAACAACCCTATCCTATTCATTTTACAGAGTTAAAAAACGAGTCAAGATAAATCTAATATTTAAAAATATGTATAACATATTTTTTTATACAAAATTTAATATATTCTGTGAGTTGCTAGGTTTGTGACACAACTCGATGAAAAGGAAATGTTTACTTCCAATATTTGCGCTTACTGAATATGTATATAATATATGTATGTATATAATTTGATACTGTTGTGAGCTAAATTTGATACTAGGAATTTGTGGATTTTCTAGTTAACGTTGTCATAACCAGCGTTACGTTATTCTCTTACGTTAAGTAACTACAACAAAATTTAATGACGTTGCTTTAATAATGTAACGGTTGGGATATTTGTGCAAACTAAAGCATATTATGTAGAAGCGCCCTATTGTCATGTAACAACAGCATTTTAGTAACCAAATACAAAATCCAACTTAAAAGCTAGTTGTAAGTGGATGACAATATACATATGTATAACTTGAACAGTGAATTTGGTCGTCATAGCAAAGAAACTACATACATATGTACATATATTGCACACATACATATAGTGCACACAGGCCACTAGTTTATAATAATATATAGGTATATAAAAACGGACGCGATGTACGTATATACATATGTAGTACGTTTGGTGTACGCAATTATACATAAAATCCAACATGCATAAGAACTGTTTCCAAAATAATAATTTTTTCAACCATTTCAAAAACCAATTTTCATACTACATACATATAAAAATAATAATATTTAAATATCCCTGACAACCTGATTTTTTTATAGATAATGCTCGATTTGTTTATCATCGAGTATTATTTATTATAAATTTATCATAACATTCGAGATGTATAGAAATGTCAAGATGTTTCGAGGGGCAAAACAACGAATAAACGAACATGCAAGATCCAAAACCACCACAAATACCAAATAATACGGTACCTTTTATTCATTTTTTCCTAAAAAATATTACAATCCCAATAATTAAAAACCCATTTCTGGAAAGCGAAAGATTTTTTTATGCAGACATTTAACAACAGGGTTCAGGAAATTCAAAATTTCAACAATGGGTTTCCGGAAACCCTGGGAAACCCACTTGAAGACAACACTGCGGTATACGTGATCCCGTACTTGAGTATATGTATGTGAGCAAAAAATGCTCGAAATGTATAAAAATAATCATAATTTAATACACAATCCTTAATAAAAACAAACACTGCGATCGCTAAATTCTATAGACGAAATGAATTCCTCGCACCGTTTATTTATGACATTTTCTTTATTAAACGTTGCGAAAAATTTCCACAAACGATCAAAGGCTCGTAAAATAATATAAAATTGTAGGCCAATAGCTCGTGCATTTCTTGCAAAATTTAATAAAAAATGAACACAGCTACCATCCAACATAAACGAAAATCGCAATGATGAAACAACGGCAAAGGCCGGAAGGGGCGGGGGGTTGAAATAATACATCTCCCTTCCGACATAGCTCCCATGAAGTCTTACGACCGACGTAAAAAATAATACAAATAAAAAAAAAGTTTGTCCTTTTTACCTACAATAGTTCGGAGAACGTTCACCGTGATGAAACAATGGACGGGCGAAAAAAATAGCCCAACGCCGAATACACCGTTTCCACTGATGCGAGGATGAATAATGGGTTATTGAGGTGTCGCCATTTTCCAGCACACAAATGGCCGTCTACGTATACAAGTATATATGTATATATATCCATGTGCACCCGAGCAGATAAAATGTACCTTCGATATTAACGCGTCACCTTGCCACGATCGCCTTGCATATTTATGCGGCATAGCACCGTGATGTAATTACTGTTTCGATGGATTTCCCCTATTATATTAGTGTCCTTATCGCTCGCTCTAAATTTTATGGTGCGTGTTATGAAGATGGATCGAGGTAAAGGTTTTGGGAATGTCGCGACGGAAATGCACTCGGAAAATCGCACGCACTTTTCCATGAAAACTTGAAGCTATGCACGCGCGACAACACCGGTCTCGACTGATATTCGTCGTTGATGTCAGTCGTTAAGGTAATGTAGCAATAGCAATTTTCCGCTCGTTTTAAAATATACAACACGATCTACATAATCAAAAATAAAATATGTTTTGATGAAGGGTATTTTTTTTTTTATAAGATACTAGCTGAACCCGGCATGCGTTGCAATGCCGAAATAACGCATACAATTCCCGTTTCCGTCCCTGTTTCCATTCTCGTTCCCGTTCCCATTTGTCAGAACAACGCAGGCAGCGAATACCTTGGTCGCGACGCGAAAACATTTGAAATTATAGCGAATGACGCTCATTCCCGTTTTTCCCGTTTCCGTTCCCGTTTTTTTTTCACAGTAATCTTCCCGGACATGCATACAACATATTCTGAAAGTTCCATCGTAATCGGTTCAGTGGTTTAGGAGCTTATTCGAGACACACACACACACACAGACATTCATTTTTATATACATATGTACATATATAGATTCCAATTTTTAAAATATTTTTCTTAGTGAAAGCAATACACTTTTGTAATTGGGTCTATTTTATGTGTTGGATCAATATTATAAATACATATAACAGTTAAAAAAGGCGTTGCTAAACATTTTTTTTTTTTGATTTTTAGATAATACATTTTAGCTCTATTATAATCGTTTAATATATATAATATTATTTTGTATGTCTGTGTGTATGTATGTCTGTCTGAGATAACGCTCGCCGTAATATAATAGTCGTTTCGATTCGACATACATATGTACGTCACAGCTAAACCACTGATGTATATACGAATACGATAAAAAAATAAAAAAACTTATATATATATATATATATATGTATGTATGTATATGTCACAGTGAAATTATATTTCAAGTGAGAATATATTTTCACTGACGTTTCAGTGTAATTATAACCAGTTACATTTTCAGGGTTGGTTTTATTCATTTAAGATTAGATTTTTAGGGTTAGTATTATTTAAGGGTTAGGATAGGTTAGGTTAAGTAAGGTTTGGCCCTATTAATTTAAGATTGTGTTGTTAGGGTTTAATTTATAGAGTTAAACTTTGTAAATTGATTTGTTTGATATATTTTCACTGTTTGAATTGGTGAAAATATATTTTCACTAGTGAAACTATATTTTCACTTGAAATATGCTTTCACTGTATCAAATATACTAAATTCTAACAATGTATCCTCTTGGCAGAGAATTTACTGCCATCTATTGAAAATTTATTTAATTAATCAATTTTTCTATTGGTGTTTTACATATATTGTTTACATGTAGGTAGATAGGTAGTTTTTACCATTTTTTTTCATACTAAACAATTAAATATAAATATTAAATTAAATGTATTTAAAAGTTATTTGAAAAAAATTCGACCGCGTGGGGATCAAACACATGACCGATGACACATTTCATTTCATTTTTTTTTATTTAAAAACCAAATTTAATAAATTATGGAATTATCAAGAGTCATCATATCGATTTTAATTGCGTTTTCAATGACAACTATTTATTATTACTATTATACATACATACATCCAACTTTTATTTAATGTATGTATCAATTCTTTTTCCGATACCACCCGTTGAAATATCAACGGGCACAACAACTAGTACATAATATTGTCTAATCTAATGATCATCCTCCAATTTTTTTTCGTTAGTTTATATAAAACTAGTGGTTCCACGCAGATTCATAACATTCATTTTTTTTTATTAAATATACATATATAAATCGAATTTATTTGAATATTGAATATTCGAAAGTGTTTAATGTTTTAAAATATTTAGTATAACAATAATTTAAAATACTGGTGGCCTGTAATACGTTTATTCTGATTTTCCGACATTCTTGACATATCGAATTAAAGGAAGTGATAACAATTTTTTAATTAAATCAAACAAAAAAATTGTTTTCGGAACAGAAAATTGGACTGCCGTCACTTTCAAAAATAACGGCTCATTTAACGACAGCCAATCAGAAACAAATTTGACGACAGCTAATCAGGAAACGAATTACACACACAACGAAAGGACTTTGTTATACTTTGTTTATTTTGTTTCATGTACTTTGTTTTGTTTATTATACTTTGTTATACTCAAAAGATTTCATATCTTATTTTAGTTTGTACGGCGTAATAGGAAAAAAAGCTCAAAAACCTACTAACATTCGAAAAATATAAGATATTGATCAAAACTGTAGAAAGTATGTATGTAGTAGAACTAGATGAACAAACTTCCGAGATGTCTCCGAAATTAAATTTCCGAGAGATTTGACTGAATTCTGAGAATATTTCAAGATGGCGTGTTTGTTATATATTATGAAATATGTAGTTGAAGGAATTTTTAATATCTAATATCAACATTCATCTGAAAATTCATACTTAAAAGAAAATTTTATATACATATACAATATCGAATAAATAATTTCAAATCAAATATGTTTACCATCTTTAATAAAATGTAGAAAAGATATTGAAATGCATACATATATTATTCGTATCAAAATGTATGTGTTTATAATAATAAAATTAATGGTTATTCATAAATGACGATTGAGTAATATTAACTTGTTTTAACCTATTTATTTCAACATTGTTAGCCGTAATAAATGGTAATAAAAAGAGGAAAATACTCTTGAAAGCAACTGATTGAACACATTTTTCATATAAATGCATCAGCCTCAGTAATAAAACCGTAATGGTTATATTTTGTTATCGCACATAAAAGAGAATGAAGGCTGTACGGATTTGTCGACATTGATTTAATTAAATCTCTCTACCGCCCTCAAAATGAAAATTGACAATCTCGAAATCGACATAACGTCGGCAATTTATGGCCTACGAAAAAAATATAACACGACACGAATGCAAGCGACGCGGAGAGATTTATAGCGTTTTGCAATTTAATCAACAGGACACATCACGTCTTTGGACGTACTCTGGATTCGACGTGCAAAATTTGCGGAAAAACCCTGCACCATGGCACTTCAATTTTTAATACCCGTTTCGCTTGAAATAAAATCCGAAAAAACCAGACGATCATGAATATAAAATGAACATGAGCCGTTGCGTTTAAAATGGTGACAGAATTGCACGAATTGCATAATCCATCGTTGAAACATTACACCGACCGTTCGCTGTTTCCACTTTTTCTGCATATAAATTGTAAAACTGCCACGAGAATACTAATGGGTGAAAATCCGTCACATAATAGTGCATATCCGTATTAACTGAATTGTCAACAAAAATATACATTTTTAAATGAAATCTGTATGTGTATAATTTTTATATTAAATCTTTATTTAATATAAAAATTATACACATGATGTTCATTTTAATCTTTATCATTATAATATTCATCAGCATTATAATATTCATTTTAAATCTTTATTTGTATAACTTATGAAAAAAGTAACAAAACCATTAAAATGATTCATAGGCACTACATCTTAAACTAAAAACAAAATTAATTCAAAGTATGATTGATTAGGAATGGAAAAACTTAAACACTACAAAAATCTTTGAAACCATATATTTTTTAAATATAATACATCTGCATATATACATAGGTTATTTATCAAAATAGTATTATTATATTTTAAAATATACGTTAATTTACATATATAAATCTCACCACATACAAAAGTCTTAAACAGTTAACAAACTAGAATAGAAAAAATTATGTGAGACCTAAAAAAAATATCTCTTATGTATGTACATACAAATGTAATATTAGATCTATTATCAAAATCATAATTAAAAAATTGATCAAGTTCTACTGGAAACTACATACATACATATTACTAAATTTTGATTAATTAAATTAAAATTACAAGTTAGTAGTTCTAACAAAATTATTTTATATAATCCTTTATTGCACATATTTCAACATGTATAATAAACCTTTCAGCATTGATCAGTGAATTAAATTTATCTCTGACATTGTAAAATTGTAATGTAAATCCAATTTGATTATGTAATTCGATGTAAGTTCTCAATTTCGATTTCCAACTATCCTCACAAAATGGATACACGAATTTTAAATTGGAATCAATTTTGTACTTCAAATTCGCTGGTAAACTGTAATATTTATACCGAAACAGTCTGACATTTACCGACATTAAAAATTGCATTTAAGTTCCAATACAAATTGCCTGAAAGCAAAAATCATATCATATAGATGTTAAGAAAATATAATACAACCATTATATAATTCACGTATACATATATGTATATTTACCTTATGAAACTCCAGAAATGTTGTCATATCCAAGATCTTTCAATCCTTTTGATATCAGATTTAAAGAAACATTGACAGTTCCATAAGATTTAGTTCTGAGCACTATATAATGATAAATGTAAGCTTTGTTATAATAAATATGAAAATTTAAAGCATGTATTTATATTTACATAAATGTACTCACAATAATTATCATTCCCTTCAGAAATTACACTCGGATTGATAAGTTCCGGTGTTTTACCGGTAATCCACGACATAAAATTTCCAAACGGTGTATCAGGCCTAGGTGCAAATAATGGCACTTTAACATGTCTCACTCCGTGTGTAGTCGGAAAATGAGTTCGACCATATCCGACGATTGTCTCCATTCCCCAAGAGTTCATACCATAAACAGAGAAAACCAATTGTGGCCCTTCAAAAACCAAACATAAATCAGGACATGAAACTTAATTCAGAAATAAAGTACATTGCAATGAACGGTTTTAAATAATAATTGTGAATTTAAAAAAATACACACATCCAAACGGCGTATTCGATCTGTATGCCACATCGATTGGAAAATTCACAACAATGACATCACCATATTCAACTTCTGCCGTCTGTGACAGAGCACCTTGTTGACCATTAAGTAATGTCCATCCAGCACCTGCAACTATTTCATATCGTATGACAACAGATTGTCCTTGTGAACACGCTTCTAACTGGATAGTTTCTATACTTCCTCCAAATTTTGTCAAAAAGTGTATTTCTACTTCAGATTCTGTTTCTAAATCGTCATTATTTAAGTCTTCCATTATATATGATTATCTGAAATTTAAAAATAAGAAGTATGTAAAAAAAATGCAAAAATATTAATATTGAATTTCATTATTTTTAGAATAAGTTAATTAAATTATTAACAAAATGCAAATAGTACTTGAAGGGTATATGTACTAAGAAAAGTTCTGCGACTGCACAAGCGGCACTCGAACATTGTTTACATGTCAATTTGCTTGACAACCAGTTCACTAATAACACTCAAAATATGAACCATAGCTTATATTCTACCATTATATGAAAATCTGAATTTGTAATAGTTTTCATAGAATTTGATTCAAAAACTTAATATACACTCTTCATTTTCAACCTAAGTTTTGTTCTAAATTTATTTTTTCACTTGAATCTAGACGTTTTTGTGAATCGTAAAACATATAATATTTTCATATGTTAACCCTTAAGAGCGGTCGCCAACTGTCGACTGTGGAACGTAAAAAGCATAAGTTCTATGATGCTGACTCTGTTTTAGAGCCAAATCTGACTCAAGATAAAACGCTCAAACTTATAACATACACAATTATGTCGCGATAAAGATTTATTTACATGGACACCGCCAAAATTCTATATTTGCTACAAAATAGAATATAGCTCTAATCCATTATTTTGATCTCCACGACTCTTCGGTGTTATTATAAGGACGTCGTCATTTTTTTAAATAAAACCCCTCGTTTTAGTAGAGGAAACTATATAATCTTTGATCATGTCAGTGCCGGCCTTACACCCATAGTGCCCTCAGGCAATTTTTTCTAAGCGTTCCTAGAATTTTTTTAAAAAAAATTGGTTACCATCCTCCTTTTTCCAGACTTGGAACCGGCAGCAAAGTGGTTAACAAGGTTTCACAACAACAGGTGGATTTAAAAATAAATAAAGAAAATAATATTTCAGAAGTAAACTTTCCGAGCCTTTCTTTCAGCAAAATCTTTAATTAAAGCTGAAAAATCAAGATTTTCAGGGATATCATTTTCAGTAGATAGAGTTTCAAAATTGGAAAGTCTATTTAGTGACATTGTAGACCAGAGATAAGTTTTAATCAATTTAAGTTTCGAAAAACTACGTTCACCACTTGTGTGTGTCAGATAATAAGGAATTATCTAAGGAATGATTCTAACACGTGACCAGTTAGAATCTTCCAGCGATATATTGAAACTGAAAATAGTGTAAACAATCTTTGAAGAATACCGAAAAAAGTTTGCGATATCCGACGAAAGGGTCTTTCAGAGTGTATTCGTTAAGGGGTGGTGGCTTTAAGGGTCGAATTGTTTGACCTTTAAAGGTCTGTTCATACCTATCCAGCACGACCCGTATCCTGTAGGTATCCTGCAAGTACGGACAGTATTCTTTAGTACATTATATATGGACGCGCATGAATGCGTAAATGCGCATGCGCGAATAGAGTATGAATACTTTCATATAATGTACCAAAGAATATCCTATCCTATCCGCACTTGCATGACACCTGCAGGATACGGGTCGTGCTGGATAGGTATTTTATTTTTTTTATTTTATTGTTACAATCAATATACACTCGTCATTACAGATTGCTCAAATGCGACGAGTGTACGTTTAACGGTCAGAAATACAATATACATATACAATCAGAATACATAGCATATAATTAGCCAGCAGCATAGCTCGGACGTTAAGCTTCTGCTTACCGTCAAGAAGGTGCCGGGTTCTATCCCTGAATGAAAATGAATTTTTCAGAGTATGCTGTTGGTCAGACCTGGATTTGTGACTCCAGGTTGATCGTTTCCTATCAGAGTTTGCCAATTTTCTCTGATTTCATTGTTGAAACGGTTCCCGGAAAAAAAAAATTGGCTAAAAATCCTTCCTACCTACAATGTCACCACTATTTGAAATTTGATGGATGTACAATAAATATTTATGTACAATTCATAGATGTCTCGTTAATTTGCGAGTTTTTTCAGTGTCTCGCAATTCAACGACTTATAATAAAAAAATGCTGCATTTGTATTTGTAATTGGCCAGGAAGGCGCATTGGGATTTACCTGTAAGGCCTTCCTGGTATATATGTAAAATAAAAATATAAAAATATAAATATAACAATTAATCAGAAATAATAATCATAGAGACATCTATGGATTACTTTTAGATTTTATATACATATAATAAATACGAAAGTATAGATATGTCTATAGAGATATCTATAGATTTCAGATTACTGTGCATAATTTTTACAAATTATACACAGACAGATTTTTGTGACAACAGGAAATTATCTAATACCAATTTTTCAGGAACCGTTACAGCAATGATTAGATAAAATTGGCAAACTCTAATAGAGAAACGATCGATTTGGAGTCACAAAACCCCCAAACCTAACCAGCAGTTTGACGATGACTCGAACCTTCGGTCTCAGTGATGCTAATTATATACGCTACCATTAACCAAACTGCTGGCTATGAACAAACCTTGAAGCGTATAACTTTATTTTAATTCGTGTATCAATTTGTAGGCATATAGTACAACTGAAATGATCTCATCAGGTCACTGCGACACATATCCAGGAAAGTCATTAACGCATGGCACACGCTCGCCTCGTCAAAAGGTCGACACGTGTTTCTATACACGTATCTGGGAAACAAAGGAAGAACACACTGAACCCATAAAAACCACGAACTACGTCCAGGCGTATGAACTCATAAAACCACGCTCGCGAGTACCAAGAACAAAAGATGTGCACACGACACACTTCAACCCAAAACGTTTATAAAGCAACGCAGCAACCTCCACCGGCAGAGTGAGCCTCTGGAGTTCAAACAGATCACTTCTCCGAAGAAACCTCTTCGTACATACAATAAACATTGTACCAATTGAACTATGGGAACTAGTCTTATTGTGAAGGTCTTCTTCACCACCAGTCCGCCATGTATTGTAGACAGATTCGTCTGTGTTCGGTATTAATACAACTATATGTTGAATGTGATATTTATTTGGTAGTAACACGTATACACAAGTATGGTTAATTGTTGGTAAAAGTATGTCGTTCAGAGGTCTCTGGATGTGGTAGAGTGTCGCTGGCTCGGCATTCGGCTATGTCCGGCTAGTCTCTGGATACGGTAGAGTGTCGCTGGCTCGGCATTCGGCTATGTTCAGCAAGTCTCTGGATACGGCAGTGTGTTGCTGGCTCGGTGTTCGGCTATGTTCGGCTAGTCTCTAGATACGGTAGAGTGTCGCTGGCTCGGCATTCGGCTATGTCCGGCTAGTCTCTGGATACGGTAGAGTGTCGCTGGCTCGGCATTCGGCTATGTTCGGAAGGTCTCTGGATACGGCAGTGTGTTGCTGGCTCGTCCGGCTGGTTGATCTTCCAAGTCCGCGTAGTGTAGTGGTGGCTGGTCAGGAGCTGTATGTCGACGCTTGCTGCTGTGGGTCGACTCTTGCTGCTGTGGGTCGACTGGCGTTGTTTGGGTTGTACCTCCTTTTATAGTGTTTCTGGAATCGCCTGACCGATGGTGGTGGTTTGTTGATGCGTAAGAAAGGAATGCACTTTTGTCGAGGCGTAGAATTTTCTGGAACGCTTGATGGAAGTGGTTATTGATGCGTGCAAGCATTTAGTTGTTGATGCGTACGAAAGGAATTTGCTTTCGTCGAGGCGTAGAATTTTCTGGAATGCTTGATGGAAGTGGTTATTGATGCGTACGAGAGGAATTTGCTTTCGTCGAGGCGTAGAATTTTCTGGAATGCTTGATGCTGTTCCGCTCGATGTATTTTGTTGTTGCGGAATATTCTCGAAGGTTTCGATGACGATGACGACGACGAGATTCCTACAGAACAAAAATAAACGATCCTCTTTCAAACTACACAACACGTGTTTCGTTAGACCGGGATACGGTCAACATACCTTCCCTGTCTTACAAATTCTTTTCCGAAACCAACCGTTGAAATCAACGGCCACAACACTAGTCATAAAATAAAAATAAAAACGTCGAAAAAGGAGAACATTTTATTTTTGAATTCTAATATAAGTTGTCGTCGTCGTCTTCACAAAAAAAACGTCCAGAATAATTGTTTTCCCAGAGCCTGGGATCGCTATCGTAGGCCCTGTGTACTATTTGAATACAAACGACTGCAGTATTTCCCCTCAAAGGGTTTATAAGTGGAACGCTGGACCACAATGTAAATATGTATGTAGATCATTTGTTAAATTGGTAGTATTCGAGGGACGAGTGTGACGGTCGGTCGGTCGGTGGGGGTCGGTAAGCGTAGTACATAGCAGCGGTAGCGATAGGTTAGTAAGCTCGCGCGCCGTGCATTGAGTGCGCCTGACTCCCGGCGTTGTGGGCGAGTAGGTGGAAGTGGAAGTGTAGGTGTCTGTCGCGAGATGTCGCGTCGCGCCGCTGGCCATTGTGGGCGGTGCGGGGCGCGGGCAGCGGGGTGAGGCCGCGCCATGTCGGGCGGCCAGCTGCCCCCACTCAGGCCAACTCACCACGCCACGCCACCCTCGGCCAACCCTCACCCGCCTCAGGCCTGGAACCATCTGCAGGTAAACCCCACCGCTCCCCCCCTCCCCTCCCCCGCGCGTCTCCTGACGACCCGCTCCCCGCGAAGCCTGCGCCCTCCGCGCCCCCGCCCCAGCTCCCACCCCGCACGTCCTCGCCGACCGGCCCTCCACCCGCTTCTGCTCCGCACCCCTCCGCCCTCCCCGCCCGTGCGCCCAGCGTGGCTGAACACCACGCTCCACGGTCCACGGTCTAAACGCACACATCCACATCCACACCCAAAATACTAAACAATCCGCACATTCATTTATAAATACAAACAGTGCTGCCACATCACAATTTTCCAAATACAAACTCGAACCATTTCCCTTCGCCATGAACGAACGAACGTTCGAATTTTCAGAAGCTTTTCTCAAATCAAACATTTAACAACCTCGTCGAATTACTATTTTCAGTTTATAATAATATAACACATTCAATATCAGATTGTACAATAATTGATAGATTTGCAATTTTGCATTTTCTTTTATATTTGTCGTTATCAGTCAACTGGTTTGATGTGTAATCTCTCCCACGGCACGATCAAAAGTTTTCTACATTTGACGAACCCTTGCTATGACGATTTCGTCTCGTTTTCTAATGTAAAATTCGTTTATTGGCAATGAAATGCATCCATATGTGTTGTAATATTTGTTTATGTGCAATATCCAGTCGAAACTATGTAGGATTAATACGACAAAGTTAATGTTTGTTTATAATGAATATTCCATCTTGTGTATGTATATAATTAGCTACGACATTTCATCAAAATGTAAAACATACAATGAGTTGTGCTGCTATTACAGGATTAGCAATAAATTCCAACGATACAATAGTCGTTATCTCGATTTACACAGTTGTTTCTACAAACTACTAGTGTAGTATAAAATTTCTAATATAATAGTAAAACTATATTATTGGAATGTTTTAATTTGTATAACGTTTGTCGTTCATTATAAATCATATTAAAAGTATTTGTCATATTGTGTTACTACATCTTAGATCTGTTTATTTTAGGTTCCGAACTTTTATCAGCGTCAGCCACAAGCGGCCCACATGTCGTCCGATCGGCCGTTGTCGCATTCGCCATTAACGTGGCACACTCCTACGCCTCCCGAGCACCAGCAAAGTATGAAAGCGGCGCCTAACTTATTCCGACACACGCCGACTCCTCCGGACATACAGATTCTCAAGAGTTCATCTAATCCATATCGACATACCCCGACACCTCCCGATAGAGACACTCTGAAGTCGTACAGGCACACGCCGACGCCACCAGATGTACAAAATATCAAAAGCGCTCCAAACTCCTTGTATAGACATACTCCAACACCGCCAGATATAGCGCATTCGATAAAAAGCACAGCCTCCTTGTACAGACATACTCCACCTCCTGACGGACATAAGGGCCCGTCAAATCCTCTTTTCAATTTACAGCAGATGATATCAGATAATCGGAATTTGCAGGCTGCTCGTGTAAATGAATCTTTAAGAGGTATGATAGAAATCATTTCGATGTTAACTTTTCGACCTATATTTTTGATGTTGATTTTATTTTTTAATGATTTTAGAAAACTTCCGCGCTGATGCCTTGGGATTTTCCCGACAGTCTCCTGGTTTAGTGTTAGGTTCTATGGATCTTTCGGTGACCCGATCGCCTAAAAATGGCAATCAAAACGGAGAAACTGGACTACCAATAAGTTTATCAGTCAGAGATGCTACGAAAATCAATAGTTTGGACTCTGCTGAAATTACGAAGATTCATCAAGTGCCATCAGGCTATAATGTAACAAAAGTTGTAGAACTTTCAAAGTCATCGAGCCCCACACCTAGTTCTATGAGTCAGAGTTCTAATAGTCCCAAATCTCCTAAATCGACGAGTAAACGACCTGTGAAAAAAGTCGATTCAATATTAGAGCGATTGAACAGTGGTAGTGATGGTGTTGTCATAATGCCCGTTCAGCACACGCCGTCACCTCATTCTGTAATAGTGAGTGCTCACTCGTTGGAGGACAGCAACAGCCGAGGTTCGTCCTCGTCTTGTAATATCACGCCAGTTATAAGCAGCTCAAATTATCCACCTTGTGAGACGTCCAACATGGAAAAAGCGACATCTATAATCAAGACGAACCACCCGTTACCGCCATCGGAAAATTCTCAAAGTTCACAAAGTGCATCGAGTGTTTATACAGATATAAATTCCGTTATGGGAATCAAAGAACCTCACGCATTAGAATCTCATTCTGTTATAAAAGAAAGTATCTCGGCTATAAAGGATGATTTGCTTCCTACGAATTATTTAAACGAAGACTCAAATGGATCGTCGAGCGATAGCAGTAGGTCGAGGAGGCGACGTAAACAATTAAAGACCACAAAAGTAGAAAGTGAAGATAATAATTTCAATTTAACCCCATCTTTGAATGCTGCCGTGCAAAATCTCGCCAATACAAACAATGATCAGCATATTAGTGTAAATAACGATGATCGAATGAGTTCCGACAGTCGTACGTCTATAGCGAATCCTCAAGATGCAAACTTAGGTGCACAAAATCAAATTTCTAATCAAAATTCTAGTATAAATATGTCAGCAGACAGTAGAATAATACAAGAAATCGGACAAATGAGTAACGAAGAAAACTCAATTTCAGTTGTATCGAAAGCTAGAAGAAAAACTTGTTCAGAATCTGAAACTATCGATGATATCGCAGCTATGATAGCTTCGACGAATTCACCATCTACAACAATTAAAGAACCCGCCATCACAAGCACTGTTCATGATTTAAATCCGTTTGCAACACTTTCATCGAAATCACCTGTGGCCAATTCAATTGATGATAATTTAGATCAAGTCTTAGGCAGTCCACCTACCAAACAAATTGAAATGAATAATATTCCTCATGAATCCCACATACAACTGGAACATAGCAAAATTGATAGTCAATTAAATTCAACCGATACAAATGTCAACAATGATCAAATTAAAGACGAAGCAAAACTCTTCGGTGAAGAAAGTATGTCACAAGATAAGGATAAATCTCAGTTGAAAACTAGCTTTGTCGAAGTTGAAAACGAACTTGAAAAAATGTTTGCTGGCATCGAAGAGGCTGATTCGAGCGTGGCTGATAAGCCACTCGATATGTTTACCGATCCCAAATTAGAAAATGACTCGAGTATGTTAAATGAAACTCCTCTTAATCAAAACGAAAGGTCAGCAAAAAAGAAACGAGGTCCAAAGAGTGTTAACGATGGTGCATCCACGGGACGTTTATCCAGCGATGAAAGCACGCCAAAGAAAAGACAAAAACCTACCAAGAGAAAAGCTGCAGCTGACTCCAATAGAAACAATAAGAAGAAGAAGCTACTGGTGTCCAATAAAAAGATAAATAAAAAGTTTGATCCACTGCCACCTAAAGACGCGTACGATTCGGGAAGCAACGCAAGTTCGAGCAAGTCTCGCGGTCCGTATGTTCAAATCAAAGGTCCTAGAGATTCACCCCTATCGGTGAACGTCATCAACACGCCAATCCAAGAAGAAGACGTCGACAAACCACTGCAAAAGATCAGAAATCTTAAGGGAAAGCTAACTTTGAAAACAGATATTAATTTTAGAAACAAAGTCAAGTCGAAAGGTTTGCACACGAGTACTTTGAGTATGAAATATGACGCCACAACGACGGACACCAGTTGGATTTGCGTATTTTGCAAAAGAGGCCCACACACACGCCACAACGGCAGCACAACTACCATCATAAACGGCAGATCACAGTATTTGGGTGACCTATTCGGACCGTATATAGTGACCACGGATTGTCCGGACTATTCCTACATGATGAGCGATCCGCACGACGCGCTATTCAAGGGCAAAATCAATAGGCACAATTCATTCCTTCAAAACAAGCAATCTCAAAGAGGGAAGAAAATCAAATTAGACTCGGAAAGTAGTGAATGTGACAAGACAGTTTTTCCAAACGAGGAAATGTACTTCGGCATGACTGAGGCGGGAGCGAACGCGTTCGAAATTTGGCTGCACGAGGAGTGCGCTGTGTGGGCTCCGGGTCTGTATTTGGTGGGGCCCAAAATTGTAGGGCTGGAGGCAGCCGTCTGGAGTTGTTGCACGATGCGCTGCGACCTGTGCAGTGTTTTAGGAGCGACGGTCGCCTGCGTCAAACGCGGCTGCCAAAAGACTATGCACGTGAACTGCGCCCGCACCGACACGTGGTCGCTGAGCGAAGATAACTTTATGGTATATTGCAAGGAACATAAACTGCCTTGACAAACTTCCGACGTCGAATCATGTCATTCTTAACCAAGTATTTTCATATACCATATAGGACTTTTTTTGAACCGATTTTGTTTAATCACTCATTTATATGTAGATATGTGTAGTGAATGAGTTGTTTGTTGTTTTTTTTTTTTTTGAGCTTCTGTCGAGTGAATACAGCCTGTGATTGAGCAACGACTATTGTTCAACTTTGAACAGTGACCAAAAATGTACGTTTATTGTGAATTTAAAATTGGTACGATGTATTTTATTATCATTGACATATTTAATTATATATATATCTATATATACATTTTTAGAGTTTTAAGTTTTAGTTCTCCGGTTGTAACGAGTTTAATTTATACGATGTTCGGGTTACCCTTTTTCTGTCATGGACCTAACTGCTGGCCTGCCTTCAGTGAACATGCACCAAATAAATTATATATAAATGCCTATAATATTTGTACAAAAATAATTTGTATTAATGTCTATTACGCTTGTTGCCGTGCACCGTTGATATTTCTCTAAGCATACACACACACACACACGCATGTTGTGTTTGTTAAATATCTCGTTGCACAAATAAAAAAATACAAAATGTCTGTACCGTAACGATATACTTAAATTAGACGTGTAAATCTTCAGTTTGGCGATTAAATTGTACAGTCGTTCTACATCTGTGAGGACGTGGCCCGTACGTGCAAGTGTACAATGTTGACGACGACAATTCTTGTATCGGTTACGGCACTGTAAGGGATTAAGTGTGATTATTGTGGTCGTGGGACGACCACTATGTGAGTGGTGCAAGATTTTTCCCATTATTGCCAGAAGGTATGAGACTGCTATTCGCCGATTATTTATGTGTACCTTAGTATATGATTTAACCTTCACTTTTTGATGTAACGTAGCCGCATTTTTAGCATGTTGGCTCGTCGTTATCTAGTTGCGAATGGAACGCACTAGAAGTCTGTAACTTTCATTTTGAAAGATATCCCAGCATAAAATTTAGTATTTAAGTATTGCAATTTTATAAATCGTAGTGGCCGGTCTTGGGTTTTTTTTTTTTTTTTTTTTTTCTATCAACTTTTGTGTCATTCCATGTGTTTATAGTTTTGACAAAAATAATTATGTATAAAAAACATGACATATGTATATTTTAAAATGTATTTATTTAATGAATTATCATATGTATGCATAGCAATTTTAATCAAATCTGATACCGTTTTCTATTGCAAAAATAAACCTGACGCATTTTTTACGACCTTTATTTATATGTAATGATTTAATTTTTACTTTATGTATATACAAAGTATCATTAGATGAAGTTTTGTGATCGTGAGAAAATTCGACCTCGTTTTATATATATACATATATATTATATATAAACTTGCAATACTTTTTTATACAAAAAATCGAAATAATCACACCGTTTAAGAGTATGCTTAAATATTTGAATTTTACTAATTGTACAAAATAAATCTTAAAGTATCAATCCAACTTTGTTTGACAACTCTAGCGGTCGTCAATCGCAAAGGCCAGAACTTGTGTAATGGTTTATTCAATGGCGCTGTCTCGGTCGTTGCCCTATAAACATTTCCTAGTCCTGGCTCATTGTAATCCACCCCAGATTACACAGTTAGGATTAAGATCAAACTTGCCTTAACGGTTGACTACCTCTCTACTTATATACATAAGTGCATAAATATATATATAATGTATCGTACATGCATCCGTCGGTGGTATGTTTAAGGATGTTTTTAGAATATGAGCATGTAGAGGACCTTAAGTAGATACCTGCTAAATAATGGATTTGTTTTTACATTCACAATATTAAAGACATGTTTGAACTCTTACATTTTTTTTTTATTTATATATCATATGTATTTAGTACAATCTTTAATACAACAGTTATGGCAGTGCAATCACATGTGTTTTTTTACTCACACATGTTGATACTGGGATTAATTGTAACTAAAATAGTTTGCACACAATCAGCTTGCTTAAGTACACTGGGTTTTTTTTTTTTTTTAATGTGAAAGCGTATTTAACATTTATAACTATATTAATTTGCTGATAATTTAGTCTTCCTACAAGTAAAATCTTCGTAAATGTGGAATTGATATCTGCAATTGAAAAGCAATAGCCTAGCCTCATTAATATTAAAAATTCTAGTGAAGAAACGAGTGAATGTCGATATATTATTTATTATAACAATTTGATTTTATATAATTTCTTTTGTCGTGGTTTTCATTGTTAAGTGGTAAAATATTAAAGATTTTATAGTTCAAATTGCAATATATGCAAATCTTGCAAATAATTTTAAAATAGATGATCAATATACATGACGGTTATCAAAATTTGAATAATCGTGAATTTTTGTCGTTCATTATGTATTTAAAAGTAAATGAATCGAGTAAGTAGTCCCATTTATATTGTATTGTGATATTTTTAAATTCACCTGTAATTGAAGATGATAGTCTCCATTAGTTCTCGATCAATTGCTAGTTATGTTACTTAATATTTTATATTAATATAAATATTGAACGTGTTAACCAAGAAGATTAGCACGTTTTAAATGCGCAGCATTGTTGACATTAATTTTTAATATGTTCAAATCAAATAACAAAAAAAGGGCTGATAAATTAACGCTGCAATTATTAAAAAAAAAATCGTTTATCTCTAAATCTAAGTTGATGAAAATTGTATTCCGATTAATAGTCTAATTTTAGAGAGCATAATATTTATATATATACACATATATAATGATAATTTTACTATTATACAATTGAATAATGAAATGATCCACATGTACAAAAAGAAAATTAAAAATGATATTTTGGATACTGTTAAGTATGTCAGAAAAAATATGAATAGCTTAGATGAAAATAAAAAGAATGAATTTGCACTAAAGTGACTCATCAAATAATTGAAAATGTAGAAATTAATTTGCTATGCTTAATCTTACGCCGATCCCAGGATCCTGAGTTTGCACGCACCTGTGGACAATTATAGGAAAATGAAACTAAACTATGACTAATGTGTAGTCATTTATCATTACCTTTAACATACTTTCAATACTTCTGTATATCTGTTGAATAGTGCGAGTGTACTTTTAAATAAATTATTTAACAGTAACTTGTTTTGTAAAGTTTTTGGTATGAAATTATTATTCAAAAACACATCACTGTAAATATAAATAAAATACTCACTTGTTAAATACTAGTTTGATTCATGTACTGAATAAATACAACTAGATGAGAATCACCACAAGACTTCTGCTTTTACGTCATTTTGTTTTATTTTATACATGATTTGTCAAGTCGGTTAAAACCAGGGCTGTGGATTCGCATCAAAATTTACTGACTTGACTCTATTGGTTTTATTTTATGATTCAACTCCAACTTGAACGATTTTAGTACGATGGACTTTTCTTGCAGCAATAATGACGTAGTAAAACTTATAACAAATTAAAGGAATTAAAAAAAATCACTAAAAATTTACACATAAACCAATTTTTTGAAATATTGGTATAAATAAAAAGTAAGTACATTCATAGTATATATGAATGAATTTCATCAAACAAACAAATCAATTAAATAAAAAAATGAGATGGAGGAAATATCGGTTTTGGCCAGAACACAAGAAAATATGTGCAATTCAACGATTTTATTTATAATGTAATTGAAATTCATCATTTTTATAAAGAAATTATTAAATTTCAATTTATTAGTTGATTTACTTCAATAAAATTAGAGACTAGTTGATGCATACCGTAATACTATTAATTTAAAAAAATAATAAAAAGGACTTGGAATCAAGTTGATTTTTTATTACGACTTCGACTCCACAGCCCTGGTTAAAACGATAAACGGACTACTAGTCATATGTTAACCAGTCACAGGACAACCGGTCACACGTGATCACTCGTCACACTAAAACTGGTCGCACCCTAAAATCGGTCACGAGAAAACTGGTTGACCGATTTTAGGGTGTGACGGGTGATCACGTGTGACCGATCTAGAGCGACCGGTTGTCCTGTGACCGGTTCACATTTGACTAGTAATCACCAAACCAGTTAAAACACAGGTTATCCTCATTCTACTTAACCCTTTGAGTGCTGACGTCTTTTCTGTTGAAAGCCCGCTATGCTGATAATTTCGCCGACATTTCTAACTAGAATTATTTAGAAAGCAGGTATAAAAATTGTAGCTAATCCAAACAAAACCTAGGTAACTACCACCAAGGATTTCGAGTTTTGTAAAGGTGTGTTTAGACTATAATATATCTTGCAACAATATAAAATAAACAAAAGAAGCCTATTAATTAATGTATTTTTCCAAAACCACTTCCATCTTCATTGTTGTTAAAATGTAATGCTCACAATCTAAAATACTCAACAATTAGGGATTTCCATCGAAAACTTCTGCTATAGTTATGAATTCAGAAATTCCGGTATCAACCAGTCTTTATAAACATTGACACGAATTACACGACCCATGTCCAATGCATTGTTTCTTTTTCAATGCTACCTTGAAAGGCTTAGCAGATAGTATTCTTGTTTATTTTTTACATACTCAAAAAACAACGCCATCAGCATATTTCAGGCTCACGGACTTGTTAGCAAAACGCCGATTGGCGTTGGTCAGTATTTAACGGGTTAAGGCGAGAAGAAATATTCGACATTCCTAACCAAAACACAATTCTAAAGGATAAATTCGGAATAAAAATCAAATTTTCAGTAAAATTTTATTTCCACGTAATACGATTACAATTTCACTGCAGCAGTAGTAAGTTTACAATTGTAAAATGAACAAGTAGCTATCAGATTACAAGTTGAACTATCTTCTGAACCCAGTAATGTTGAATCATAACACCAATCAGCTCCGTAAGCTATCGACTCGTGATCATGTCTTGCTACTATGTTCAAAGTATCGTCGCATTTCAACAGAGCAAATCCTCCATACATGCAAGCGGCCAATAATAGTTTACGTTCTTTCGGTTCCCATTTCAGTCGCCAGACTCCACCACCAGAATCAACCTCTTGCAGATTTTTCATGAGTTTCCTTGTATCCCATATTCGAACAAATTGATCGTAACTGTAATGCAAAAAATACCTCAACATAAATTCTCTTCATTCAATTGAAAGTTTCGGATTTTTTATATCTCATAACTTACCTTCCGGATGCAAGAATACCCTCTCTTTCAAGATTTGAGTGAAAACTGGTAACGCCTGCATCGTGTTTTAGTACATGTTGGGGTTTTTGTATACACCGTCTATCATACACTTTTAACTTGGAATCATCACCTCCTGCAAGGTAGTAAATGATGTTAACATACACAACGTTGAAACCAATTGATCAATTGATCGCATTGTGAATATTTTACCTGTGAATACAACAGAAGGATTCCACGAATCGAAAGCACAAATCCATGCTTCATAATCATGCGCTGACCACGATTCCACCATTGTAAGGGAGCCGTCAAATGTAAAAATAACTACCTTTCCATTTGAGTTGCTAACGGCCAGGTGAGGGTCATTGTTGTATTTATTATTCGACCAATCTAATGATAGTGCTAGATTATTCGGCGTTTCACTTACGCATATTTCCGATACTAGACTCAGAGAGATTGCATCGTTGCTGTCGCATAATGAATATATTTGCAAGAAGCCGGAAGCGTTGACAACACCGAGGTGAGGCTTTTCACTGATAGCAAAGTGACACCATTTTTGATCCAATATAGCAGCAGTTTCTATGGTTTGTATTGGGATCAAATCTGTTTGACTTCCGTGAAATGCAAATAAATATAATTTTCCAAACCTCTCCACTGAACTTGCATTGGACGATTCTAGAAGAGATAAATCAAACATACAGATAAACTTCTAAAATAGGCATATGATGAGCATTTTAATTATTTACATATGTACATATATTACAGTAACACAAAATTACAATGGAGCTAAAATTAGATACTGAGATGTTTTAAGCATAAACCAGCAACATAGCTCAGTGGTTAATGTATAATGCTATCAACTGGATCATGGATTCAATCCCTGGCCCGGTGCTGCTGGCTAGACCTTAGATATATACATATGACTCCATGTCTATTGTTTCGGTGGCACGACAAATCAGCGCAAACCAATTTAGCGCCGACCTTTTGGCGCAGACAACTCAGCGCAAAATCAATTTTTCCAATAAGTTTTAAATGCGTTTTCGAAAATAATTACTGTATTGAAATTGTCGGCCATATCTACATAATAATTTCATAAATGCGAATAAATTTATTTGATACTCTTTGTGCCAAGAAATACTACGCAAGCAGGGTTTCTCAACCGGACAGCAATTTTTTTTTCAAATAGTTTTTTAGCTATCCAAACTTTTGCGTATGCAGGGTCTCTAAACTAAGGTTCGGAAATCGTCATTATGAGCTTTGCTTTTGATAAAAAAAAATGGGAGAATCTTTAGTTTTCGATTTTTTCCCCAAAAATTATGTTTTAAAATCCTACGTATTCAGGGTTTCTCAACTGAGTTCCGCAAAAAATATTTCTTCAAAAGAGTTTCCACACCAGGATACACAGCAAAAAATCTTACGTATGAGCGGATTCTAGACCAAGGTTTCGCAAGCCCGTCTTCATGGGTTCTGCTATTCATATCTAAAATGTACGCATATACGTATGTATGTATTGACGTATTTATCGACCATTGATTTAAATTATCGTGCATTTCAACCAATTTAAAACTTATTGAAAAAATTGATTTTACGCTGAATTGTCGTTGCGCTGAGTTTTCTGCGCCGAAAGGTCGGCGCTAAGTTGGTTTGCGCTGAGATGTCGGTGCGCCGTTGTTTCATATCAGAGTTTGCCAATTTATCCGATTTCATTGTTGAAACGGTTCCAAAAAAATTGGCAACCTATCCTCGTTTGCCACCATTATTTTAATATAATTTCAATTATACATATGTAAAAATTTGGTAATAGGTGTCGCTTTGGGGCAAAATCCATAACGTCACCATAGAAAGTATACTTTTTTAAATTTAAAATAAAATAAGAATTAATTCAAAATTTCTCACCGTCTTTCTCAGTCAGTTGATATGTACCACAGACAAAGATATTTTGGTATTTTTCAACGGGACACCATTCTACTGAATCTGCACTAAAGCCAGTGTTCCATGTGTGTAAAGTTTCTATTGTTCCCAAGTAGTTGTCCATACCTAATATTTAAATATTATTAACCAATGGTTTTCACCTCATTTATCATGTATGTATGTAATTTGGTTGTGTGACATTTTAATAATAATGTACAGATGCTTGTGGTAAAACTTCTTTAATATGTTTAAAAAAATACACTGTAAAATAGATTCACTACATAACATTAGTCATTGCTAAATCAGCTCAATATTCAATTCAGCAAGTACATAGAAAATATGTTTTTAACCTATTGGTTCCTGAGATAATAAATTTGTTTATATTGAAAAACATAAGACAATGGTTCTGCATAATTTACATATTACGTAATTCAACAATTTGATTTTTGGTAGATATGACTTATAACTGTAACTGACACATTTGTACTAATTCATGACACAAATTGAGAAAATGAAAACTGAAAGAGGGCATTTGTAATATACAAACCACTGCAATTTATAAATAAACTCTTAACAGTACTACATGGTAACAAATCATACTTTTGGCATGGAGATATTGGTATTAGAACTAAATCATAAATCTCTGTAAGTAAGTACACTTTAAACAAGTCGACGAAATTGAATCAGAAGAATGTTAAGAAAATCAACAAAATACTATGCATATGAAATGAAACAAATATGTATGCAGTATAAAATATACGCACAAATAGGAATTTCGTGGGAAATTAATCAAAAAATATATATATTAAGCAAGGGGGGCTACATAAGACCGTAACAAAAACAAAAGAAATATATTTACATAAAATGTAAATATACAACAGATATCTACCAATTTCCAAACCTCACTTTCTCATATTCTCTAATCTAAGAATGAGAGAACTCAAATGTATGATAACGTTAGTGAAAACTACATCAATATAAAATAAAAATCAATATATCGATTAGCATAGAAGCGCAATCTTTAGCTTGGACACTTTGAATGCAATTAAAATGCATACATGCACACATTGGAATAACATCGCTTAATGTGAAATAATATTATGATATATCACAGGCGACTTACTAATTGTTAAGTAACGACTTCAATCAAATAATATTAATTAGATAACCCATATAATATTAAAGGCGATCGAATTTTTGAAAAACTACAGATTTCAAAAGGAATTAAACTTTTCAAATTAAAAAAAATGTCTTACTGTGAACAGAGTGAGGGCGAAAACACACCGAGTGGGACGTGGAAAGTGTTTTTTTTTTTAATACTTTCAAAGATGCGAAAAAACGCAGCACTCCTAGCCCATATTCATGGTACACAGTCCCAAAAATCACCCCCTGGAGTATTTTCGGTGATATTTTATACTTGCTTGACAGTGATCGATAACGGTGAATCCCATATTTGAAGAAATCTAGGAGAAACTTGTCGGTTGCATATGAATATATGTGCAAACATATTCATTCTGCACGTGCAAAGCCACTCTGTGTGTTTTCGCCCTTAATCGTATTATTAAATTCACACGATTTTTGATAGATTTGCAATACAAAGTTTTAATTTAAAATTACATAATCGTTTATATAGAACGAAAAGATTATACACAATACTTGGAACATCCCTGGGATAAGTCGCCCAAGCTGAAGATTGAATTAAATATAAAAATAATGTACGTTTAAAAACAAATAATAACAAAATTTAATACAAACTAATATTTAAAGCAATCCAAATGACCTACATACATACAAACATAAGTGAATGTTAACTGAATAGTGATTTTGTTTCGATATAAATGTCTTTAAACGCAATTTTTGTATAGTAAAAAGCACTTTTATTTGTACTAGAACTTCCAATCAAATGATCGACAAATATATTTATAATACAATAATTAAAACGTGAGTTTTTTTTTCGTCAATTAAGAGCATATCATAGTGAACTTCGAATATAATTAATAGACATAGATTGATTGAAAAATGTGATTCAAAAATCTTTGTATGCACCATGTCTCTTTATAATTAATAAGATTTGCTAAGCTTGCTCGTGATCTCACATGAAACTGAATAAAAACCATTGCAAGCCGATGGATAATCACACTTTCCTGGACACAGATAATCCTAAATGTGACGAATTATACAGTGAAATTGTAAATATACAAATATTTTTCATTCACAATCAGTGAAAGTCTGTTAAAATAATGACTAGTTTTACGTCGGTAAAACGTTGCTTTGATGTAGTCAAACTATAATTTAACTGATACAAATTATTTTTTCATTATACCATCACCGATTCAATTGACTCAATTGCGATTACTATATTATGAACAATCGTCGTGCAATATCACAGGAAAAAGCATTAAAAAAATAATAATAAGAAATACTTTTCTGTTAACACATTACAATTACAGCATGTATTGTTATACATATTACAGTTTCACTAATCTTATAAAATAATCACATAAAATGAGGTCCTACAACTTAAAAGACTTCCATAAAACATATCGATATATCACTCATCATAATGATTGTGACAAACTTATTTTTTTGTATTTTTAAGCACTACTAAAATAACTGTTAATTTAATTCTGACTTACGTTCTGCATAAATATGCAAATCTAATATTCCTTCAAATATACATTATTTTTATTTTTAAGTTTGTATACAAGTTAACTATATATTCATTTAATAATCAAACAAATACTCAAAAAGTTCTTAATTATTTATGAGGTATATAGTATACAAGTTGTTTTTTTTTTTTAGAGGAATCAATTTATAATACGCTTATGGACTTACGGATTTTGTAAAATTTATTAAAAACTCAAACAAATATCATTAATATTCACCCAAAAATATTTTTTCAAAAAAATACATTATATATTATATTATAAACCATTATCAACAATGAGGTACAGGGAAATGTTACAATCTATAAGCTATCAACCTTATATAATAAAATTCACTTTCAAAATCCAGGTTTTTATTACTTACACTAAAAGCTTAATGCCAAAGTATACATTTGTTAATCGTACACATACATTTCATCGTAATTATAGGCTCAAATACAATTTGATCTGACATTTGAGAATTCCCATTATGTTAATATACTACTTTTGTCAAAATAGTATTTTTATTGAGTCAAATTATTATCCCATCAAAATAGATGTTCCCAGATATTAATCCTTATATGTTTGTACTACAAAAGAGGTGATTTGAACTTTAATCAACCATCACCACTCTAATATACGTATACGTAATACACAGAGTTTTACAGAACAAAATTCCTAACCAATTCAAGTGTTTTCCTTTGAAAAAAGTAGTAATCATTAATTTCTTAAGGGCACATTCTTTAAAATATATATTTCAGTAGGGTTTCTCAATTGACCAGTTCAGTTGTAAACTTTGAAAGCCATAGGCTAGTTCGTGTTCTTATTTTTCCGATAGATTAACAAATACTGTTAATCGACCAGTGTTTCTCAAAGGCATACATTCCATATATCATAGTAAAAATTAATCAAAACCACATTAATTTTCAATATGATAAACATTACGAATATTAAAAGTACATTTAATATAATAATTTGAATTACCAAAGGGATTAATCCTAAAAATCAAATGTGGTACACTTAACTTTTCAAAGGGACAAAAACCCATTCTATAATTTCAAGTAAAATATACATTAAACCATAAAAATGTACAAATATTGTATGTGACAATTAATACGTAATACATTTCTTAAGTTCACCCCACGTAATTGATGGATTTTATCAATGAATATCATGTCAAATTCTGCAATTTACACTTTGAGAAATACTGTAACAGACTATTAAGTATTATTATTGCCTAGCCGAACGCTCCGTCTCCATAAGACATTCTCGAACAAGTATCCTAGCATTGACTATTCCCCGTTTTAGTCTCTCTGCTGAGCTCCTGCTGCCGGAGTAGCTAGGGCGGACATCCTTACCCATCTCCTCGATCACAGCCAACAGTTGAGCATACTTTGACACTCCGTTGTCTTTGTCTTTAGACGTGACTAAATTCATACCGCTGCAATTGACATTACTTGTTGTCAGTGATTGCACTGAACCGTTATTGTTAAACGAGGCTTTGTTAGTAGTCATCGGTATAGCTGTGACGGTGACATCACTTAGCTTTGATTCTACTGCTTGAATATCCATCGCATCCATTTAGAATTACTTCAATATTTTACTCCGACGAGCGATTACGTGACACTGTTTAAAAACAAAACGACAACAGTTACATTTATAATCGTCATATCGACCAAAATTATTTTGAATTCGACAAACAAAACAAAATATGTTTAAAATCAATACAACAAAAAAATACGAAACAATCATAATATGAATAGGTATAGAGACAAAAATTGCTTTAAGACATGGAGAATTTGAAATTTCATTGCCTGTCATCGATTTGAAAGTTTAATATACTATAGAACATACCATTTGAGTTACCTTGCATTGCTTGGCTGTCATCGATTTGAAATTTTAATATAGAACATACTAATTGAGTTACCCAGTATTGCTTGGACAGATGAAAGTTTTCAAGTCATCCCAAAACCCGACTACAGAATTTGAAAGCAGTGAATTTGCATTGTAGACAAACAAATATATAAACATTTATTGTTATCGTTAAATTCATACATATGTAGATAGATTTACAATATTATAATTGTGTAAGTATATATGTCTGAATTTGATTAAAAAATGTAGTCCCAGTTCAATTTAACATTCTATAATAGTGTTATCAATATATGAAAACATATGTACTTCTTTCTATCTATATGATTCTATCTACAAGAGAAATGGCAATGAATGTTCAGAAACTGACATTTAAAAAATTGGGTCACAGTCTGGGAGCAAAAACGGGTGCCACATCCCTGGACGGAGGCTACGTTAAAATCGTGATTTCGGAGAATCAACAGTGTATTATCGTACATGAATATATTTATTGAAAAAAAGTGTCCTCATTCGAAGGCAGATAGGCAATTGCTATTACTCACATTACTCACAAGACATTACTCACGGGTATAAAAACATATCGACTGTCGAAATGATAGATTATAATCTAGCTCTGGATGACATCAATTCGATGACACGAGGATCAGTTCGATATGTCACTGACAAGTCGCGGAGGGGGAGGTGGCAGGAAGGGGGGGGGGGGGGGGAGAATGAGGAACGAAACACGATGGAGCGGGGTGCGATAATGGGATGCAGGGTGGATGTACCTGAAGTTGAGGGCGAAGACGCTGGGGGCGCAGAGGGGGCGCAGGGGAGCGGGCGGGTCAGCAGACGCACACCGGCATCGCGCCCCGCACCACCTGCGCTAATGCGGCCATAACCACCACCAACAACAAACAATTAAAAACAAACGTCACCCAAACTCATCTATTGAAAATTTACAATTACATATAAGTATGATTCGTGTATTTCTAGGCACTGATGAATATATATGATGGGAAAAAGTTAAGCCTGACGTAAAGTATAAGGGGAACCACTCATACAAGATTATTATAATTATTGGTCACTTACGTACATTCGAACACAGTTTCAACGGTTCGGTGATTACTGGTCACAAATTACTCGTCACAAAGTCACTAAAATCTCTATAACGGAACATCTGGCAGCCGAAAAGTCCATCATACTAATGATAACTATCATAGTAACGAGAACTTGAGTGCCAAATATTGTGTATTCGCGATTTTCATGGCAAAAATTGTCTTTGTGACCACCCCAATGTGACAAATAGTCCAATTATCGTTTCAACGTACACGTATTTTTTTCCTATATATTTAAAGTAAAATACACCTTCTTGTAATAAACCACTGTACATACCTATTTACTTATTCATACCGGAAGCATATATGTATTTGAAATGAGTTACCTGGCATTCATTGAACACCGGCTATTTTAATCAACGAGTTTCATTGTTGCAATAAAAAAAAACCACCGTTACAAACGTGTAGAAAATGCACATTCTATTTTTAAACATGCATCTTTTTATGAACACTTTTTTTGTCAAGGAATGAGTCCAGCATCAAGAGCCAACCAATTCCAATCAGTGGCGCATTATACATGTGATGATGTGCAACAGTGCAAGGCGCGAAGCATAATTAAAATTTGGAGGGGAGGGGAACGAGCGAAAACTCATAATAAATTGAATGAATAACATAATAAAATACCTAGACAAAAAAAAATATTTTAAAAATGATTTTTTTATGTAAATATAACTAAGATCAATCTTCGACTTTTATTAGTTTGTTTGATTGACATTGAACATATTTTTACACAACAACTTTCGCACACGTCACTAAAATCTCGATCACGGAACATCTGGCACCCAAAAATTCATTCATTCAAAAATCCATTCCAACAAGAACTTTGCCACATATTCCGTATTCGCGATTTTTGTGACAAAGATTGTCATATGGGAAATACATAATCCGTTTACCATTATTTTCAACGCTCATGCAATATTCCTGTAAACAATATTGCATAGACGTAAAGACATGTTTCTAATGGTGATCGGATTATTTCGCACATTCTGCTCGCAACTCACAAATCGACGGGTCCCAATCACAGACTGGACGATAAGTGCTGGTCACCCATTGATCGTCTAATCTCCACGTTACAATAACAACAAGGTTCATACCCAAACAGTTTTCCCTGCTCCTCGAAAAGTTAGGTATACAGGTGTGGGAATCTCGTCACATTCATCAAAACATTTACTGCGACGCAGAATACATTCCCAAAACCAGTCGAAGCACACCTGCAGCCATTATATTAAACTCAAGCGGAACGGTGCCAAATCCTTCGAGAAAGTTCCACCCCTCACACTCGAGCGGAACAAAACCAGTCGAAGCACACCTGCAGCCATTAAACTAAACTCAAGCGGAACGCCCCTACCAGTCGAGCGCAACCAAACCGATCGAAGCACACCGCAGCCATTAAACTACATCGAGCGGAACGGCGCCAATCGTTCCAGAAAATTCTACCCCTCGACAAAAGCACATTCCTCGCTTACGCATCAACAACCACCACCATGGGTCAGGTGATTCCAGAAACACTATAAAAGGAGGTACAACCCAAACAACGCCAGTCGACCCACAGCATCAAGCGTCGACACACAGCACCAGACCAGTCGACCCACAGCAGCAAGCGTCGACACACAGCAGCAGACCAGTCGACATCCAGCTCCTGACCTGCCACCACTACACTACGCGGACTTGGAAGATCAACCAGCCGAACAAGCCAGCAACACACTGCCGTATCCAGAGAACTTCCGAACATAGCCGAACGCCGAGCCAGCAACACACTGCCGCATCCAGAGACCTTCCGAACATAGTCGAACGCCGAGCCAGCAACACACTGCCGCATCCAGAGACCTTCTGAACATAGCTGAATGCCGAGCCAGCGACACTCTACCATATCCAGAGACCGCTGAACGACATACTTTTGCCCAAATATAATACCTTTGTACAACCATAGACAAATAATAAAACTTTATTAAAACAAGCACAACAGTGTTTCGTTAGGCTGGGATACGGTCAACACACAGTACCCCGCCTACACAGGTGTAATGTATAAGATTCGCATTACAGTGGTCATCACTCGAGCAGACAGGATAGACCCATTTAAAATACACATACATATATTTGGATATATTGTATTAGTGATGGCCGTATAATGTGATGTTGTTGCGTTCGTGTCCGTGTGTCAGTAGTATAGTTTAGTAGTGAGAAGCAGTCGGCGCGGCGCCGCGGCGGCCTTCGGCGGCCGCTGATGCCGATCGATACAAAGTGAGCTGGTGTTGGTTAGTGCTGGCCGGCTGTCACTGCCACTGCCACTGCCACTGCCACTGCCACTGTCATCGCCCCCCCCCCTCTCCACTCCCCTACCCTCCTCACCCCTCGCCCTCCGGCCGCACAACGCCCTCTTCGACTTGGACAACATTATCTTACAATCTATGCAGTGTTTCTCTCGACTCCATTGTCATTTCCTTTTTTCGTTAATCAGTAGACTCGGAGAGCAAACGAGGAATGCGTTTAATTTGGTTTCCCCCTTTTAGCGCCTGACTCGGGCTATAAATACATACTTCAATTGATGACAATTATTCTCAGGAATAATTGCTTTTTCAGTGCATACAATACAATACTAACTGGAATTGGACATGTGTATTCTTTAGTTATGAATTATGTTCTATACTGCCATTCAATGTATCTATCGCAAAAGGAACTCTACACATTTCCAATAGCATTCCTATTGTTTTCTAATTGGAGCAAACGTTGATTAATTGCCATCAAAATATTACACATTTACAATGCAGTATCTAATTATCGGTTCTATTTTTGATTTTTAAATGCTATTTATTATTACTAAATCATGTTCATAATGCATCTTATATATATTTTAATATCTACTGATCTACTGTTCATTTTCTATTTTAGAATTTTATTTTATTTTTGTTAGTAATTAAAGTATTATATTATTATAATGTTAATATGCAGCATAATAGGAAAAAAAGAGCTGAAAAACATACTTACACTTCTTATAAATGCTCATAATACATCTTATACATAATATTAACTTAAGACTCTCCAAAGTCGATAATCTAAAGCAGATTGTGTTTAGGTGATCTGTATTTATACCTGAAGGGTATGATGATCATTCCTCACAAGAGAATTATCCACACAAAGATCGTGCATACAGAAAACTAATAGTAAAAAATATATAAATCCAATAGAAAATCATGGTAATAATCTGTTCACCCAAATTATCAAGTGAAAAAGGAAATTAAGTTTAAATTTCCAAAATGTAAAATATACGAGTATTAATCAATTCTACTCATAAAAACCGAATTCTCCTTGATACGCATTAATATGTAGAATTTAATTTAATTATATTGAAGATATCCGAAATTGTAATTTTCAGGAAATGAGAATTTCTCCGTATGTTCAGACTTTAGCGAAATTCTGAAATTGACAAGGAAATCAGAAATGAGACCAGAAACTGGCGCCGGTAATCCGGCGAGGCCGATCACCTACAATAGATCTATCTCCGAAGGCACCCCTAGGCCAAACTCTTTGTTTCCACCGGAGAGACCGTTGCAACCGGAAAAACAACCGTTGAAATTTGACGTCAACCTGGTGGGAGCGCCGCCCGAAGTCGAGCAGCTGGTCAATAATATTAAACAAGTCGCTGAAGAATTCCTCTATCATTGGAAGACGTTTCCAATCGGTACACATGATCAATCTTAAAATGTACTAGTATCATATGTATGTACGAGTATTGACATTTGTTTGTATACAATTTCAGTGTTGCCGTCTCCTTTGGGTGTTACATCTTCTCAACCGAGTGCTCACAATGATAACAATCACCGACCCAAACGACTCAATCTGCAGGATTTGTTTCTCGCTCCATCGTTCGATGAACTCGACGCAGTCGCTGTGGATTCAAAAGGCGAACCTAGACGCCTCGGTCATAAACATTTGGAGTGTATTCGCGAACGAGGGTAAATTTATTTTCAATAATTATTCCACCATTTTGTGTAAACAACTCAATATATCGTAATACAAAGTGAACTTCTCATACAAATGAATTTTAGCTCATTGATAATGAGGTATGTATTTTGTGTTGAATTTTATTGTTCGTGTTGCACATGTGTTTTTTTTTTTTGTATAATATAAAATGCTTAAAATTTTATTTGTGATACCAATTTAATCATGACAGGTAAAATATTGAATAATAATGAATTTGATTCATGATAAATAATAAATTTCACATTCTATGGTAAAATATACATATATTATACAATTTTCGCAACACATGTGAAAAATATAAGGACTGAATAAACATTTGGGAAGCTTTTTTAATAATTTCCTTTCGAAATAAAATTTTTGATGTACTAAAAATTAGTAGTTTTCAAACTTATGGCATAAAATTTTAGGAAAAACATAACATGAAATCCGGTCTCCGTGACGGGCCCGAATGTGAAACGCCCGAAAACGCAGAGATCTTAAGTCGAAAGATCAAAAAAAAGGGTGCATGGTAAACGGTACATACTCACTTAATTTGCAGGATACAAGAGGAACAGGCTTTTCCTCCCGTATTAATGTGCGCGGGAGGAAAAGCTTGTTCCTCTTGTTCCTGTTGTATCCTGCTCGCGCAAATTAAGTGAGTATGTACCGTTTACCATGCACCCTTTTTTTTTTGATCTTTCGACTTAAGATCTTTCGATTTTCGATCTTTGCCTTCCGATATTTGCGTTTTCGGGCGTTTCACATTCGGGCCCGTGAGGTAGACCCCATGAAATCATACAGAATTTGGTAAGTATGTACATATGTATGTAGTTATCTTAAATTTAATACATTGAGAATATATTTATAGATGCAATCTCTTTCGGAGACGTATCAAAATCGCAGGTAGCTTTTAAGCTCCCCGTTTTCATAGTTGCTCCTTTTTTATATAAATTTACCTATAAAAAATGCATATTTTTTATATACATATATGCATTTCAAAATTATATCATGTCTTTCAAAATCATGCGCTGTCATTGTCTTCACAATCATCAATACAAGTTATTATTTACTCACTGTCATGACTATAAATGATATTTTTCAAAAATTTTTGTATTACATATTTTTATGTATTATATTAAACGATTACCTTTTTTTTATTTTGTTACTGTTTAAACTAGAATAGTAGTTTAAGTGTGTCACAAATTCAAATCCTGAAATTGATTTCCCCAAAAGCTTGCACAAGGATAAATACAGCAAATCCAAGATGTTAAATTGTAGCCAATTGGAATCGATCAGACGACGGGGGTACGTGTTGCTCCCAAATGTTTCAGTTTTGACATTTCGTCACTTCAAAATTTGTTTTGATTTTAGTCACGTGTTTTACTTTTTATTTTATTTCTCATGTTCATTTGAATGTGTCATTTATTATTTTCATTATCACCATTGAATATCTATTGATATATTTTCTTTTTAATATTTTCATTTACATTACGATCCATCGTGAAATTTGAATTTGATCTCCAAATTATGTATATAAATATATATATATCAATAGTATGTCGATGAAAAATATTAATGTGTATTGTGAAATATATGTTTAAACGTAATGTATATAAATATTTATTGAATTGAATTTTGATTCGACTGCAGCATGTTCACATCCGTTTTCAAGACGCATGCTTTTATTATTGTATCATCACAAATTTTTCTTTAATGACAATCATTATCATTATCTGCAATTTAAATTGTCAATGTTAATGTGTACAGATATATTTCAATATGATGTAAGAGTTTTTTTTTCTATATCGAGCAAAATATATTATATTAAAAGTATTCTTTTTTATTAACTTTGGTCTAACTGATGTACATATATATCGCACTTTCACTATAACTATTGTGTATTAACCTTTTGAATGCTGACCAACGTTGATTGGCGTTTTCCCAATAAGTCTATGGGCATGAAAAATGCCGATAGGCGTTGTATTTTGAGCTTGTACAAATTAAACAAGAGTACTACCCGCTAAGCCTTTCTAGGTAGCATTTAAAAAATAATCATTGAACATCGGTTGTGTAATCCGTGTCATTCATTTATCAACGTTTATTAAGACTGGTTTACAACGGAATTTCTGAATTTATAACCATGACAGTTTTTATACCTGCTTTCTATTAGATTTCTAAATAATTCTAGTTGGAAATGCTACCGAAATTTTCAGCGTGGCGGGCTTTCAACAGAAGAGTCGTCGGCACTCAAAGGGTTAAACGTATTTATAAATTTTCGAATTATTTGAAACTTAAAAAATCTAATATAGTATTTTTTGCCATATAAACTTCTAAAGATAATATTTTACGTTATATTGAGTTTTAATCTGTGTATTTTTCTGCTATGTGGTAAATTTATAAAAATTTGTTGATGTATAGTTATAAAATGTTATTTTTATTTTGATACAAAAATGTTACTATATACACACTATGTTATGAATTATTCGCAAACTAATTAAACAGCAGTGAATATACATAAATAATACATTTATATAATATGTACATACAGGTTTATTTTAGATTTTTACATATATGATTTAAATATAGGTCTGAGAGTTTCGTATGGTACTCTAGAAGCTATTGCCTTTATGATTGACAACAGCTATGTTTATAGATGTTTCATACGCAACATGCATATGTATACATACATAAATACTTCTCTGCATACATTTCAAACTTATGTTTTTTGCATAAAAGGATGTGTAATGTGAGTTGAACGTTATTTTCGATTTTTTAATAATTTGGTTGTATTTGTCTGAGCAGTGAATTCGAAGTGGCATCCTTGAATTTTCCTGGACAAGTTCACCGATGGCAGTTGTCACTTTTACTTCAAAGAGGGTGTGAAAAGTCACGCGAATGTTTGTTGGACGATCTCGCTCGTTCGATCAAACTTATTTTAGTGACGGGTCGTGCGAGAATAACATCCAATACGTTCTCTGTAAAAGAAAGCCTCAAAGCACTTCTTTTAGGTCTTACGAGGTATATCATATTTTTTTAATTATATTGTGTATGTACATATATATATATATTGTACATGTTTGATTTTATTTATTTAGGTTACTGGATATCGTTCTCGGCATGCCATCTCTATTGGCACATAATCTAGATAACAAAATAAAAGAAGAAAGATGTCGATACCTTGTAGCTGAGCTCGTTTGCTGTGTAAAATTCAAAAATTTTATAATTTCGATTTAAAAAAAGATGTTTTGTGTTTTCAGTTTTGAATTTTAAAAAAATGTATTTTTAGCCTGAATATAATGGATCATTGTCAATGCTATGTGGTTTTGTAAGACGACAAATCAGAAGAGCTGTTACTGAGAAATTTGAAGTGGAAAGGGAATGTTCTCGACCACCTTGTGCTGTTCCATACTTATACCAAACGCCTCAAGGTGCTCATATCGATTTAAGGTACTTCCCCGTTAATTATTTCGATTGTATTATCATTACATGAATAATTGTTTAACATACATATATTATTTTTCAAAATAGACTGTTCAAACGTGATATAATGCGAAGAGCTCTGCCTATATTAATAAATATATTAGAAAAGGAAACAAGGGGGTGGTTCTTGCATTTTCGTGAAAGACTGATTGCTGAATTAAGAGCACAAAAAATGCCTGATCATGAAATTGAAAGAGTGAGTTTCAACATATTTTTTTTATTTATTTGAGTAGTACATATTAATATATTTTAATTATTCCTACAGGAAGTGAAAGAGGCTGTAATGAGAGAATATCTCCAACGAGTATACAATAGTGTACTTGCTCATCCGGGTCTAGCAGCTCTTGGGTCTGGAATACCCGATTTGTTAGTTAAACAAGCTCAAGCCACAGTTATGATGCATAGGTTGTTATCATACTTTCTCCCAGCTGTTGTCGGATTTAATGTACATATTTTAATGAATTTATTTTGTTTAGGGCCGTGGACAATGTGCAAAGAAAATTAGATAGAACTAAAGATAATTTACGAGAACGACTCGAGAATATACACCCTGTACTTTCTAGAATAAAATCATGGATGGAAGATAAATTAAGGTATACTCTATACATGTAGTCACAAACAGTTTTGTCAGTGTAAAATAAATGTGTAATAATAAAATATCATATTGACTGTTATAGAGTGGCTGAAGAAATGTTTTCTCAGCAGAATGCATGGAACGCCCATCAAGAAGCTGTTGCATTGTGTACTGCACATGGCCTTACACAAGCCGCCTACTTTTTGCAAAGGGATTTGGCATTCATGAAAGAAGTTAGTTATACAGTAATTTAATAAATTATTGTACTTCAATATTTCACTTGAATTTTGCTTTTTTAGCGAGAACCTGTGCTTTTAAAAGAACTAAGAAAAGTGAAAACACCCACTCGTAACTTCCAATGGCTCACACAGGTCTGGTTTCCAACCAATTGGATTATAAGACGTAACTTCCAGGGACAATCTGAAATTATTCCAACTGTTTTAACGAACCAAACTACAAGCATTGTTACTCCTCGGTCAGATCCTAGTCAACCAGTCTTTCTCGTTGAGAAAGATATTGTACGCACAACGACTACAAGATGGCCGATGTGGAGATGGATTAACTTCTGTCATAGGTTCTAACTTATTTAATAAAAATTATTATTTACATTTTCTATCATTGCGTTTTTGAAATTACATATCGCTTATGGCTGTTTATTTGTATTTCATTTAAAATGTAGAAAAATTTTTCTTTTTTCATTTGTTCCTTCTTTTGTGTCTATCATTTCAAAGCTAAATGTGTAGCTTTCTATTCATCAGCATTTAGACTTATATGAATTTCGTTTTGCTTGATAATATGTGTATTAAATATGCTCGTTATTTTTTTTTTTTTGGTCATTGTTAATCAAATGTTTCAAAATTTAGAACATGGTCTTGGAGTTGGAATGCGATGTTTCTTTTTGGAGTTGTAATTCCTTGGTGTTCTCCAGTTTCATTACGAGCCTTATTTTTCATGGAACCCTTTATGCCTGATCTCGAATTGTCCCAAGTATGTATTTATAAATTTTATCGACTTCGAAATTTCACACATTTATATACATATGTATGTATGTACATTCATCTTGTATCTAATACCTTCGTGTTTTATGTATTATTTTTTATTATATTGCTTAAATCATATTTGGTTTATATTACCGGACGTATTTATTTTTAAAGGTCAACGGTACTCTTTTCCCCCGTAAAAGTAGCATTACATCTACCGCTTGTTCACGTTTGATTTCTTTATGGCGTCACATATCAAAGTCCAGAACTAGTTTCGAAACTAAACCAGATACAGGTATATTATTTTTGTTAAAATGATTTACATTACTTATCATAAATGTAATTTATTATGCATTATTATTATTACAGGCTTTATAGGAAAAGGCTTAACCAGGCATATAAATCGAGTTTGGAATTATGTTATCAAAGGAACGTTTGGAACTTTGTGTATCCTACTACTCTTTCCAATAGTCTGTTTGTCAGTTGCTATTTTCAGCGTCTTGGCTGCTGCTACTGCTTTTATCTGGATGCCAGTCGTTACACTTATTCTTCATTTACTTATGGTTACCATATATGATTTAGATAGCCCTGATTATATTAGGAGAAACAGGTAATTATTGATTACATTTTAGTGATGTTTAATTATAGATGTGTGCATTACATATATTTAAATTTTCAGATTTTTTATTATCGTTGAAGCTGTAATTTGGAATATTTTATTACAAGGCTGCATACAACCTGTACTATCGTTATTCGTTGCACTTATTTTATGTCCAATTTCTTCCTTTATTTTGTTCACTGGTATGAAATTTTGTCTCTAATGCTATTTTTCATATTTAATTATGATTCTAATTTTGTGCACTTGTTCCATTTTAGTTGCCATCATTAGGTACTGGACACGATTAGGATGGGATGCCCTTACGTTTCAGTTCATTATCAAAAAGCGTGGACGTATACCATCGTCTGATAGTGCTTTTGTTAAACGTATTGCTGGTCCTGGACTTGCCCATGACTATTACTTCCAAATACGGTAATTTGATAACTTATTTCATTATTGTACTGAAAGTTATACCTATCTTTAAACAATCTATTTTATTAGTATGTTCATATGTACATTATTCACAGACCAGAGCAGGCTTTGGCAGCATTAGAATCTAGAATGGAATTGGACGAACTCGCTGCATTCCAACAAACTACTGAAGCTGCAATCATACAGCCTCAAAAAGACTTTGCTCAATTTGTAGAAGCTTGTTTTGGTCCATTTTCAGTGCAATTAGCTAAAGTAATTTTTAATTCATTTTATTATTTTCATCATTTAAAAGTAATTTTCTACATTATTTCAAAATAAATCCACAGACGGGTCCATATAAACAACTAGAAAAAGAATGTGGTGATTTAATTGCATCTTTGCATGAAAAACTTGAGCGAAGAAGGCGCGAATTAAGTCTTGGGTTAACTCAAGCCGTGTGTTCAAAAATTAAACTCAACACTGTCGATCTTAAGGTATGTATGATGCAATATTTGAAATAAATAGATGTTTTATCGTTTGTGTAGTTTTTGCAACAATCGTAATTATTCTTACAGATTGTCATTCAGCAAGCTGCTCTTATGTTATCGCGCTTCTATCCATCGCATGTAATAACTCGACTTTGCATATCAGAAGAGGAATATTGGGATACTCGAAGTCTAAGCCCCAACGATTGGGTAGGACTCGCTGGTCTACTATATGCAGATTTGTTCGGATTAGATTTCCTCACCCCACTCGGAGAAGCTGACACTCGCTTTAGACTTGATCCACATCAACAAGTGGATCTGTCACGTTACGCTGACTTAGTACACACAACTGAGATTGGTATTAATTGCTTTTTTATTGTAATGTATTTATTTATTTTTCATCACTCATATGGTATGTGTTTTATCTAGTTGAAGGCGGCCCAGATTTGTTAGGTACTGTTTATAGTCCGAGAGGCAACATCACTGTGCAACCACCTTGTTTAGATGTATCAGCATTTAATCCCAGATCTCGTCTTCTCATAACACCAAAAGAAAAGCGGAGGTAATTTTACGAAAATAATTTATAACACTTGAATTAAATGTATTTATTTTGTTTAATTTTTAGTGATGTTAATCCTACCTTGTCATGGGTTCGTGGAACTCTACCGAGACCGAATAGACGTCCTTGGGTAGGCTGGGGTCGTGCTCGTCGACGCCATCCGCCCACACCACGACCAACTCAGCCACCAGTACCATTACCAGTACCTCACCCAGTCACAGTTGCTCTTATTATATATAATCGTGATGCCGATTCTCCCGTCTCTCTCGATTCTGATATATGCATCGATATCCTTAGAACAATCGAGGAAGCGTCACCAGATGCTGATAATACTCAAGGTTTAGATATATTTATAAAAATCTTTAGCGTTCTATTGTTCACATTTATTCATAAGTGGCTTATACCATTTTTATTACAGAATCAGTTACACGGTTCAGAACAGAAGGTACAATAGCGGACTCGTCTATTGATTCTTTAGATACGTCTAGTGATGGTGAAGCTGAAGGTGCTACCGGTCCTGATGATACACCTGTCCAACAACAGAACGATTTGACTGATGCAAATGAAGAATGCCAACGTGAAACACTGCCTTGTGCTGATACTGGCTTTCACTGGACCCTTACCAATTGGGGACAAAGTAAGTTCCCATTTTTATCTACTTGACTTTTTTAAATTAAACTGAGAATATAAAAGATTATATTTAAGGTGTAACCGGAAGAAGGAGAAATCAATCAGGTACTGTGAGAGTAGATCTTGCAAGTCCGGAAGATGTTACTTTAGACACGGACTCCACAAGAGTTGTTTTTACATCTTACGGTACTTCCGTTTGAGATGTGACATTTTTGTGACAGTCAATGGCTCAAATTTTTATATGAATCATTATATTGCATAATAAATACTGTTAAATATTATAACATTAAGTGTTGCAAGTTAAATAATCTACTAATTTTTTCACATAGTACAGAGTTGTTGACAAGATCATATTTATATTATTATTATTTTGCTGGTACATCAACTACTTTACGAAGATTCTTAATTCATAATGCCTACTTATTATTTCTTCGACCATGTATATCATTATAATTTTTGTAATATTATTGTACCTTAATAATAATGTGTGCAATTGTTTACATCATAATTTTAACGTGTTTTTTTCACCACTCATTTTGTATATGTATTATGTATATTAGTAGTCGAAAGTAACGTTATTCTTGTAAATATTTAATTCTTTGAAATTCTCATATGCTTTTCCAATTTTTAATTTAAACACTATCTCCGTTAAACTGGTATATACTTTGTGACATGATGGAATATGTGTAATTCTACTATATGATTTTATTTATCGTGATTGGATTGCTATAGTTATATGATTGGATAGCTTTTGTGACTGCTGCGTTGTTGATGTGTATGCTTGTATATTATATTAAAAAACTGCTATATGCAGTGTCGACCACAGAATCGAATTGTGAATTTTGAATGATGATATGTATTCTTAAGTTCACATTGGGCTGCTGCGCTAGTTACATACATATATAGCAGCGTTTAAACGAAAAAGTATTTGAAGCGCATTAGTCCTTCGAATTAATTATATGATTATAAAGAGTGAGTACAACTTAGATGATAATAACACAATATATACATACATACATATATATATTTCAGTCAATGTGTGCACCTTATGCATTAAGATATTTATATCAAACTTATAGTTTTTACCTATACATATACATATGTATGTTTAGTGCAATTTCACAAAATTGTCCAGATTTTTCGGTTATAAATAATGTAAGTGTTTTTAATTTTTCTTTTTATTGTGAGATTTATTATATTTAATTTTTTTGTAAATCAAGTACTCATTTTAAATGCTTTAATTTATTGAAAATTTACATACGTACATATATATATTTTTTATTTCAAAATCACATATTATATGTTGTTGTTCAGTGACTCCCAAATATTTAAATAAGTAGACATAAATAAATTTATGTAATATATTGATAAATAAAAATGGCCTACCTCCACTTTCATTATGTGAAACACAAATTAAAATTTTCGATTTACACAATCAATACATGTGGAAAAGTATAAAATTGCCCATAAAAACCTATTTATTTATTTTTAGTTCTTATATAATATAAAATAAAAAGATCTGATTTAAATATATATATATATATATATATATATATATATATATATATATATATATATATATATATATATAATATAAAATAAAAAGATCTGATTTAAATATGTATATATATATATATATATATATATATATATATATATATATATATATATATATATATATATATATATATTGTATGCATGTACAATTGATACAAAAGATCTGTTTTTCATAAATACACAGATACACAATAAATTAATTCATTATGTATATATTAAGTTGAATTTTTCCCAGAAGTTTGTGATTTTATATTCATATGTATTTGTTTTTCGATTTCCTTTCATTATTTCATTCGCATGTGACAAATAATTTTTGGAATTAGTAAAACCACCAATTTATACTTATTGTGAAGGTTTGCGGTGATCGATTTATATTATACTTAAAAAGTAAATTAAATAGTATAGAAATGTATGAGCATGCTAATCGTAACTCATTCGCCGAAACATAAAATTAATAAATTTAGAAACGAGATTTAGAATTGTAAGGATATGGTATTTCAAACTTCCAGAGATTTACGAACGCTTATAATTTTTAATTAAGGCCTAATATTTGCATTTATTATCCTTAAGTAATGTAAACGATAATTCGGAAAAACCAAATCATGTTTTTGTATTGTTAATTTAAGATATACATTTTGATGTTGTGCAATTTCATCTCCTTTCATTTTTATATTGTATTAAATTCATAATAAAAGCATAAAATACTGATACAATACCTTTCTATGTATATTTCTATTAATTTTATACAAAAGTAAAATTTGGTTAATCATACTTTATTCAGAAGAAAGACAATTTTACTATTAAATAGTGATAACTGACTCAAACGAATCTCAATGCAATTTTAGTTGAAAATTTTAACTTACCGTTTAATCAATACGAATGAAAATTGAATAAAAATAAATAAACTAATATTCTTTCGTTTTAAATTCCAATATGCATATGTATTTTATTATTGTTTTATTCATAATTGCACTTTATTTATTTAAATACAATACATACATCCGTCCATCTGTTAATTTATTATTGAAATAAATAGTTAGACTGCAATACTTAAACTTTAATGGGCTAATCAGTGGATTCTAACCAATGTGCATAAGTATATGAATACTTTATTCTGTTCAAGATGTGCGAATGTATTTATTAACATTTCTAATTTAATCTAATAAAATAAAATTTGTCGGTCAAATCAGGTTTTATAAAATATTAAATTGGAAAATGCCATGAAAGTCATCATTTATCAGTCATTGTAGATACATACATAGTACAGATAGACATTTCTATTTGATTATCTTTTTCTTGCCTTTAAAAATCTGATAAAAGAAAATGATAACATTTCTAGTCTTTAACTCGGTGATTTTGTGTTTCTTTTAATTAAGATTTTATATTATAAAAATTATTATATATTTTATGGTCAACGCCAGCATATACATGTATGTATCTTTCCATATTCTACTATCTGACAGTGCATAATGTCTATGATTGTTTTATATGTATATGTATACGGGTGTTGTCTGTAATTATGTGTTTGCTTTAATTGTCTTTTGTATCATATAATATTATGTATTTACTCTGATTTTTCGAATATGATTTTTTTATACTCCAATAATTTTATATGATTTATATCCTTATATTTGGAAAAATAATAAATAAATACGCCTATTATCTGTTTTTTTTTATTATTTATTATCAACAGTTTATTATAATTCACAGTATTATTCACCCAGTGGGAGCGTCCAGGGATCCAGATCAGGAAAGTCAATAGAGACTAGTGCCATTAGTGAATACTTTTAGTGCCCTTAATGCTGCTTACATTCACTCCAAACTGATAGAAATAAACTAATTTTTGTTGAATTATTCTGTTGTAATATATTGTGGATTACTATAATGAGCACTACTGAGACGAATCATTACAATTATCAAACTACACTGAACCATTCTGTTCATCTATGAAAACTTGCTGTAACTTTGCTCGTACTATTAATTTACGATGTTCAGGGACATCTTTCAAAAATGATAAAAGGCTCATCAGAAACTTGAAATCAAAATCATTTTCCTCTTCAATCCGCAATAGTTTTCTACCAATTTTATTTGACTTTCCTCTTTTTATCTTCTTTTTCATTATGCATTTAAATGTTTTCGTCGAAGTTAGGACAAACATTTTGAGAAGCAGCACATCAGGTGAAGGCCGATTGTCAGAACTCATACTTGTGTTTATATCAAACTTTTCATCAGAATCCATGTCTGCACATATTTCTGGGTTGCTGCTTCTAAGATTTCTTCGAGACATTGTACCTTTAAAAAACAGTAAAGAATTAGCTGTTTTTTTAGTACTTTTTTTTAGTTCTCTTCCAAAAGTGTCTGAAAAATAGTAAAATTCATCTGATTATTGTAAACATTTAGCAACTGGTTAATCTTTCAAAATACTTGGATATTCATTAAGAATTTCAGATAATATTAATAGCCAATGATTTTTGGACAAAATGAAGGTTTTTTAACTGTCCTGGTAGTGTTGATTTCAATTACGTTGACACACTCATGCATTGTGTTCCATAACAAAATATTTTTTCTTAATTTTATTGTAAGCTGTTGTGGGTGCGAATTATTATAGATACATGTAGGAGCAAACGGTAGAAAAAGTGATGGTGTAAAATGGTACTCTTAATGTAAGCTCATAAAAATTATAAACAGGCACCAACATAACTTTGCCTCATGCCTTAATATGTGACGAAGCCATACATACCTAATGCGCCTTTATTATCAAAGGAATTTGAGTCTTTAAGAAGAATCTTCAAGGAATGCAAGACAATTTGTTGAATGTGCCTTTGTTTATCTGTAGAGATTATTGCCAAACTAAATAAAAGCTTTTAAAAATTAACTTACTAATATGATTTCTTCAGAGATTGGGGATTGTAGATAATGGAGATTATTTTGATTCCACACACTTCTGTTGCTACGTATTAAATTAATGAACTGAACTGTTTATTACGACTCTAAGTGGAGTAGCAGTAAACCAACATGACTGAGTTGGTCCCAGCTCGCAGGATGGTAACCGAAACTCGACCATGTCGTAGAGCCGCTACAAATTGTTTAATATCCACGAAACATCTGACCGTGCTAAAGCACAAAGGTTTCGAATGAAATCGGATCGTGACAGCCGTCATATTTACACGCACGATAATAACAGATCCCATAGTACATATACATACTTCGAGGGTAGGACATTTTCGTGCGCATTCGTATGCATTTGGATTACTCAGTACTCACTTTTGTACGGAACAATTGGACAATTTGATACGCCTGAATGCCCAACGAGAGGTCCGGAGTTCGAGCTCTGGTTTGAACTTCGATTGAAAATAATGTACGGGAGGCATATACAATTTTGAAACTTGGAATCGGGGTATCACTGTACTTGGTATCTTGGTATCACCAACCTCACTGTTGATGATACAACACTGAATGCATTTCATATAAATAAAATGGAAGCTTTCTGATCATTATTTTACAAATGTATATATGGGTTAGGTGATTATTCCTCACAATGCGATCTCGCACACGTCACTAAAACCTCGATTACAGATAGGGCTGCCACTCCTACGCTTTTGACCCGGAGTTTTCGGGTTTCGGCTAGTCGTATCCGAGCTCCGGGTTTGAGTGATATTTCTCCGGTTGTGTAGTAAATCCCCTTACAGAGTTATTAAAATTAATAAAATTGTTTATTTTACAATGCAGATGTTGTTTGTACAGCTGCACTTTAATGGATGAAGATGTTCTTCAACTTCGCATCGTTCCGCTTGATTTGTTGGGGTGGAAGTTTCTCAACTCAAGATGACGTCAATGGTTGAGCGTGGGAAATGTATCCTCCGTCGGAATAGATGTTTCGATTCGGATTCCAACACCATAAAGCCGTCACACTGTCTTTGCCCTAGTTCGAACGGAGGTACTTCGGCCAAGGTTGACTTTCGTGTTTGATCAAGACGCGATGATGTCATTTGTATAGCTTTAATTTGATGAGGGAAATAGGTGATATTATCGACCTTATTTCGTATAGTACAAGTTGTGCTATATTTCTACAAGCTCATTCAAATATTTATCAATAATTAATCTTAAGAAAGACAATTTGAAATATTTGCTGAAAATTTTGCTGCAAAATACGTAAATGTAGAATTAGATGCCGATTAGTTGTATGATAATATCTGCCTTCTTAAAAATACCATTCCTTCCACCAATTCGCACAATTTTCCTGCCAATAAAATATGGATAAAAATATTTTCCTCTTTAGTTTTCAATGAACATTATTATTATAATTTTAAAATATGATTTTTTATTAATAATAATTTATATGAACAAAATATAAATCAATGTTTTTTTTCATGATTTCTAGCATTCGAAAATTTCGGGTAACGGGTTACGTCGCAAAAGTGAATCACTACCAGGATAACCACCGCTACGAAAATCGCGTGTGCGGATCTCCCGGCACACGAAAATTCGGCGTACAGAAAACTGCGCGAATGCTTTTTTTACGAGATTTTTTATTATTATCATTAAAAAATACATTCACGCAATAATATTTGCGCAGTTTTCTGTACGCCGAATTTTCATGTACAGAAAAGCTATTCTGGTAGCGATTCACTTTTGCAATGTAATCACCGAACCACTACGATGTTAATTTAATAATATGTAACTTAAATAATTAAATTAATTATGAAAATGTATTCCACGTTGTTTATTACGTGTTTTTGAATTAATTGTGCAATTTTTTGACGATGCACTTACCCATTTTGCAAGTAATATGAACAAACAGAGAAATGTTTATCAGAAACTCGTTGAAATTAATGGATACAACCCCCCCTGGATTGATTGAAAATAGTCAAATAATGTTACTTTTATTTAAAATCACTTCGTGTTAGCATAAAGAAAGTGTGGAACGACAGAAGACATTGTAAAAGCTGCTAACAATGCTGTTGGATTCTCGATCATAGCCGATGAAACAGCAGATATCTTAGGAACACAACAGTTATCACTGGGAGTCCTGTTTGTAGATACGTCTAGTTCCTTGGTTTAGGAACTAGGATTCAAACTTGGTTTAGGAACTGTTCCTAGGAATTCCTTGGATTTTCTCCGCTGAAATACTATTGATACTATCAAAGCAATTATACAAAGCTCAAATTTTTATATGAATCATTATATTGCATAATAAATACTGTTAAATATTATAACATTAAGTGTTGCAAGTTAAATAATCTACTAATTTTTTCACATAGTACAGAGTTGTTGACAAGATTATATTTATATTATTATTATTTTGCTGGTACATCAACTACTTTACGAAGATTCTTAATTCATAATGCCTACTTATTATTTCTTCGACCAAGTATATCATTATAATTTTTGTAATATTATTGTACCTTAATAATAATGTGTGCAATTGTTTTCATCATAATTTTAACGTGTTTTTTTCACCACTCATTTTGTATATGTATTATGTATATTAGTAGTCGAAAGTAACGTTATTCTTGTAAATATTTAATTCTTTGAAATTCTCATATGCTTTTCCAATTTTTAATTTAAACACTATCTCCGTTAAACTGGTATATACTTTGTGACATGATGGAATATGTGTAATACTAATATATGATTTTATTTATCGTGATTGGATTGCTATAGTTATATGAAGTTTGTGATTTTGTATTCATATGTATTTGTTTTTCGATTTCCTTTCATTATTTCATTCGCATGGGATAAATAATTTTTGGGATTAGTAAAACCACCAATTTATACTTATTGTGAAGGTTTGCGGTGATCGATTTATATTATACTTAAAAAGTAAATTAAATAGTATAGAAATGTATGAGCATGCTAATCGTAACTCATTCGCCGAAACATAAAATTAATAAATTTAGAAACGAGATTTAGAATTGTAAGGAAATGGTATTTCAAACTTCCAGAGATTTACGAACGCTTATAATTTTTAATTAAGGCCTAATATTTGCATTTATTATCCTTAAGTAATGTAAACGATAATTCGGAAAAACCAAATCATGTTTTTGTATTGTTAATTTAAGGTATACATTTTGATGTTGTGCAATTTCATCTCCTTTCATTTTTATATTGTATTAAATTCATAATAAAAGCATAAAATACTGATACAATACCTTTCTATGTATATTTCTATTAATTTTATACAAAAGTAAAGTTTGGTTATTCATACTTTATTCAGAAGAAAGACAATTTTACTATCAAATAGTGATAACTGACTCAAACGAATCTCAATGCAATTTTAGTTGAAAATTTTAACTTACCGTTTAATCAATTCGAATGAAAATTGAATAAAAATAAATAAACTAATATTCTTTCGTTTTAAATTCCAATATACATATGTATTTTATTATTGTTTCATTCATAATTGCACTTTATTTATTTAAATACAATACATACATCCGTCCATCTTTTAATTTATTATTGAAATAAATAGTTAGACTGCAATACTTAAACTTTAATGGGCTAATCAGTGGATTCTAACCAATGTGCATAAGTATATGAATACTTTATTCTGTTCAAGATGTGCGAATGTATTTATTAACATTTCTAATTTAATCTAATAAAATAAAATTTGTCGGTCAAATCAGGTTTTATAAAATATTAAATTGGAAAATGCCATGAAAGTCATCATTTATCAGTCATTGTAGATACATACATAGTACAGATAGACATTTCTATTTGATTATCTTTTTCTTGCCTTTAAAAATCTGATAAAAGAAAATGATAACATTTCTAGTCTTTAACTCGGTGATTTTGTGTTTCTTTTAATTAAGATTTTATATTATAAAAATTATTATATATTTTATGGTCAACGCCAGCATATACATGTATGTATCTTTCCATATTCTAATATCTGACAGTGCATAATGTCTATGATTGTTTTATATGTATATGTATACGGGTGTTGTCTGTAATTATGTGTTTGCTTTAATTGTCTTTTGTATTATATAATATTATGTATTTACTCTGATTTTTCGAATATGATTTTTTTATACTCCAATAATTTTATATGATTTATATCCTTATATTTGGAAAAATAATAAATAAATACGCCTATTATCTGTTTTTTTATTATTTATTATCAACAGTTTATTATTATTCACAGTATTATTCACCCAGTGGGAGCGTCCAGGGATCCAGATCAGGAAAGTCAATAGAGACTAGTGCCATTAGTGAATACTTTTAGTGCCCTTAATGCTGCTTACATTCACTCCAAACTGATAGAAATAAACTAATTTGTGTTGAATTATTCTGTTGTAATATATTGTGGATTACTATAATGAGCACTACTGAGACGAATCATTACAATTATCAAACTACACTGAACCATTCTGTTCATCTATGAAAACTTGCTGTAACTTTGCTCGTACTATTAATTTACGATGTTCAGGGACATCTTTCAAAAATGATAAAAGGCTCATCAGAAACATGAAATCAAAATCATTTTCCTCTTCAATCCGCAATAGTTTTATATCAATTTTATTTGACTTTCCTCTTTGTATCTTCTTTTTCATTATGCATATAAATTTTTTCGTCGAAGTTAGGTTGCTGCCTATAAGATTTCTTCGAAACATGGTACCTTTAAAAAACAGTAAAGAATTAGCTGTTTTTTTAGTACTTTTTTTTAGTTCTCTTCCAAAAGTGTCTGAAAAATAGTAAAATTCATCTGATTATTGTAAACATTTAGCAACTGGTTAATCTTTCAAAATACTTGGATATTCATTAAGAATTTCAGATAATATTAATAGCCAATGATTTTTGGACAAAATGAAGGTTTTTTAACTGTCCTGGTAGTGTTGATTTCAATTACGTTGACACACTCATGCATTGTGTTCCATAACAAATTATTTTTTCTCAATTTTATTGTAAGCTGTTGTGGGTGCGAATTATTATAGATACATGCAGGAGCATGCGGTAGAAAAAGTGATGGTGTAAAATGGTACTCTTAATGTAAGCTCATAAAAATTATAAACAGGCACCAACATAACTTTGCCTCATGCCTTAATATGTGACGAAGCCATACATACCTAATGCGCCTTTATTATCAAAGAAATTTGAGTCCTAAAGAAGAATCTTCAAGGAATGCAAGACAAGTTGTTGAATGTGCCTTTGTTTATCTGTAGAGATTATTACTAAAATCAATCGAAGTAAATTCAGTGTCTGAATAAATTCAAAAAAAGAGTCAGTAAATTCTCGTTGAACATATGTTGGGTCTGAATTTCAGACCAAACATATGTTCAACGAGAAAATGCATACATATGTTCACTTCATCGCCTAATTCATCATCTATAAAGAGGGCATTCATCAGCTGGCTGCGGAATCGTGACCAGGTAATACATAGGAATAGATTTATGATTGCTGGGAAGAATCGAAGTGCAAAGAACTCCTAACATATGGGTTACGTTAAGGCTTATTTTTGTCGAAGAAAAACCCTAAATATGTTCTAGACTTTGTCAAAATTAAAAAGCTCAGGCAAAAAATACATAGGTAAGCGAAATTTCAGATCGATTTGATGATTGAAACATATGGATGCCAAACTAAATAAAAGCTTTTAAAAATTAACTTACTAATTTGATTTCTTCAGAGATTGGGGATTGTAGATAATGGGGATTATTTTGATTCCACAAACTTCTGTTGCTACGTATTGAATTAATGAACTGAACTGTTTATTACGACTCTAAGTGGAGTAGCAGTAATCCAACATGACTGAGTTGGTCCCAGCTCGCAGGATGGTAACCGAAACTCGACCATGTCGTAGAGCCGCTACAAATTGTTTAATATCCATGACACATCTGACCGTGTGAAAGCACAAAGTTTTCGAATGAAATCGGATCGTGACAGCCGTCATATTTACACGCACGATAATAACAGATCCCATAGCACATATACATACTTCGAGGATAGGACATTTTCGTGCGCATTCGTATGCATTTGGATTACTCAGTACTCACTTTTGTTCGGAACAATTGGACAATTTGATACGCCTGAATGCCCAACGAGAGGTCCGGAGTTCGAGCTCTGGTTTGAACTTCGATTGAAAATAATGTACGGGAGGCATATACAATTTGAAACTTGGTATCGGGGTATCTCTGTACTTGGTATCTTGGTATCACCAACCTCACTGTTGATGATACAACACTGAATGCATTTCATATAAATAAAATGGAAGCTTTCTGATCATTATTTTACAAATGTATATATGGGTTAGGTGATTATTCCTCACAATGCGATCTTGCACACGTCACTAAAACCTCGATTACAGATAGGGCTGCCACTCCTACGCTTTTGACCCGGAGTTTTCGGGTTTCGGCTAGTCGTATCCGAGCTCCGGGTTTGAGTGATATTTCTCCGGGTGTGTAGTAAATCCCCCACAGAGTTATAAAAATTAATAAAATTGTTTATTTTATAGGTACAGGTGATAGGTTTAATAATGCCATATATGTATATATATTATCTAATTTGTTGTGAAAACACTACTTATGTATGTATGTATGAATAAATAGATATTTTTTCTTATGACTAAATAGATTAGTTTTTTTTACAGGTGATAAGTTTCGACCATTTCCCGGCCTATGGAAACTCGGTTGAGTTTTGAAGAATATCTTTAATGTATAGTTAACTAGTGGTTTTACCCGGCTTCGCTCGGTATTTTTAATTTAAACCACTTAAACATGACTAATCTAATAGTAAATATTTTGTTAAATTTATTTGAATAGTTTTATTTAATATAAATATTCATTTTAAATTATTAAATTTAACGTCACGAATGCGGTTCGTTCCGTTTGATTTGTTAGGGTGGAACATTCTCGAATATGTGGTGTCGTTCCACTCGATTTAGTTTTTATCACCCTTTGTTCCAGGGAGTCTGGATGTTTGTTCAATGGGTTACAATGCAGTTGTTGTTTGTACAGCTGCACCTTAATGGATGGAGATGTTTTACAACTTCGCGTCGTTCCGCTTGATTTGTTGGGGTGGAAGTTTCTCAACTCAAGATGACGTCAATGGTTGAGCGTGGGAAATGTATCCTCCGTCGGAATAGATGTTTCGATTCGGATTCCTACACCATAAAGCCGTCACACTGTCTTTGCCCTAGTTCGAACGGAGGTACTTCGGCCAAGGTTGACTTTCGTGTTTGATCAAGACGCGATGATGGCATTTGTATAGCTTAAATTTGATGAGGGAAATAGGTGATATTATCGACCTTATTTCGTATAGTACAAGTTGTGCTATATTTCTACAAGCTCATTCAAATATTTATCAATAATTAATCTTAAGAAAGACAATTTGAAATATTTGCTGAAAATTTTGCTGCAAAATACGTAAATGTAGAATTAGATGCCGATTAGTTGTATGATAATATCTGCCTTCTTAAAAATACCATTCCTTCCACCAATTCGCACAATTTCCCTGCCAATAAAATATGGATAAAAATATTTTCCTCTATTGTTTTCAATGAACATTATTATTATAATTTTAAAATATGATTTTTTATTAATAATAATTTATATGAACAAAATATAAATCAATGTTTTTTTTCATGATTTCTAGCATTCGAAAATTTCGGGTAACGGGTTACGTCGCAAAAGTGAATCACTACCAGGATAACCACCGCTACGAAAATCGCGTGTGCGGATCTCCCGGCGCACGAAAATTCGGCGTACAGAAAACTGCGCGAATGCTTTTTTTACGAGATTTTTTATTATTATCATTAAAAAATACATTCACGCAATAATATTTGCGCAGTTTTCTGTACGCCGAATTTTCATGTACAAAAAAGCTATTCTGGTAGCGATTCACTTTTGCAATGTAATGACTGAACCACTTCGATGTTAATTTAATAATATGTAACTTAAATAATTAAATTACTTATGAAAATGTATTCCACGTTGTTTATTACGTGTTTTTGAATTAATTGTGCAATTTTTTGACGATGCACTTACCCATTTTGCAAGTAATATGAACAAACAGAGAAATGTTTATCAGAAACTCGTTGAAATTAATGGATACAACCCCCCCTGGATTGATTGAAAATAGTCAAATAATGTTACTTTTATTTAAAATCACTTCGTGTTAGCATAAAGAAAGTGTGGAACGACAGAAGACATTGTAAAAGCTGCTAACAATGCTGTTGGATTCTCGATCATAGCCGATGAAACAGCAGATATCTTAGGAACAGAACAGTTATCACTGGGAGTCCGGTTTGTAGATACGTCTAGTTCCTTGGTTTAGGAACTAGGATTCGAACTTGGTTTAGGAACTGTTCCTAGGAATTCCTTGGATTTTCTCCGCTGAAATACTATTGATACTATCAAAGCAATTATAATAATAATAATAGCTTTTATTCCAGACGATGAGGAGAATAGTGCAATCCCCAACGCCCATATAAATAATATATAGATAATAAAAAAAAAAAGTATTGAAATATAGTAAACAAAAAATAAATAAATAAATACATAAGTAAATATATAAATATTACTGATAATAAATAATAATAATAATAAATAATAATAATAATAAATAATAATAATAATAATTATAATAAATAAGTCTAATAATAATAAATAATAATAATTTTATGTCTATTCAAGGCGGTCGGTGTAGCAGTTCCATCCATCGAACATACAATGAAGAATGCAAATGAGAAGATGCAGCAGCAAGAAGACAATTAGGCGACAAAAATATACGAAGACGTAGAGAGGCCGCTCTCATCCTGAGAATGGCTTCAAAATGAGGCACATGCCCTTCTACAAACATTTGCGACGCGCTACAGCTCCTAGGTAACCCGAAAAGAGCACGGTAACAGTTGTTGTATTGTACCTTTATCTTCCTCATCGTCTCCCGCTTGTATCTGGTCCATAATTCACCAGTATAGAGGCTAGTACAAAAGGACATAAATAATTGTCTCTTAACCTCTACACTGGAGTGGAAAAATCGTCTAGCCAGCATATTTGCCCTTACACAAATGGCTCTTCTTTGTCTTTCGATGTCACGGTCATCAGATAGATCCTCCGTCAGCAAGTGTCCCAGATACTTGACTTCCCTAACAGTTTCAAGATTACGCCCATCTAAAATAATGTTGGGGACGAAATGAGGACCTCGACCGTATCGGAAAATCAATACCATGGATTTACTCGTATTATACCGCATATTATGTTCTGCAGCATAACTCGAGCAAACTTCCAGGAGGCGATTCAGAGCTGACGGAGAAGGCGCCAAGATCACCATGTCATCCGCATAGCTGATGTGGTTACTGCATATTCCTCCTATGTGGCAACCAACTCCAGTCTGTCGAAGGCGATGTGAAAGTTCATCCATGTAAAGGTTGAATAAGCCAGGAGACATTGACCCACCCTGTCTAACCCCGCACTTCAAAGAAGCGGGATCAGAGTATGAATTCCCCCAGCGTACATGGCTGAACTGATTCCGGTGCCAGGATGCTAAAAACCTCACGATTTGACTTGGAGCTCCCCTTTTTAACAGTTTGGACCAAAGTAGATCATGATCCACTCGATCGAAGGCCTTGGATAAGTCTAGAAAACAGGCGTATACGGAAGTTTTTCGCGATGTATAAAAATCCACTACCTGTTTTAAAGTGAAGATGGCCATGTCCGTCGACGAGTGCTTCTTGAATCCAAACTGCTCATCAGCTGACAAAAGGTAGCCACTTAATCTGCAACTCAATATCTTCTCTAGAATTTTAGATAAAATGGTGGCTAGAGCAATGCAAAAAGCTCAAATTTTTATATGAATCATTATATTGCATAATAAATACTGTTAAATATTATAACATTAAGTGTTGCAAGTTAAATAATCTACTAATTTTTTCACATAGTACAGAGTTGTTGACAAGATCATATTTATATTATTATTATTTTGCTGGTACATCAACTACTTTACGAAGATTCTTAATTCATAATGCCTACTTATTATTTCTTCGACCAAGTATATCATTATAATTTTTGTAATATTATTGTACCTTAATAATAATGTGTGCAATTGTTTACATCATAATATTAACGTGTTTTTTTCACCACTCATTTTGTATATGTATTATGTATATTAGTAGTCGAAAGTAACGTTATTCTTGTAAATATTTAATTCTTTGAAATTCTCATATGCTTTTCCAATTTTTAATTTAAACACTATCTCCGTTAAACTGGTATATACTTTGTGACATGATGGAATATGTGTAATACTAATATATGATTTTATTTATCGTGATTGGATTGCTATAGTTATATGATTGGATAGCTTTTGTGACTGCTGCGTTGTTGATGTGTATGCTTGTATATTATATTAAAAACTGCTATATGCAGTGTCGACCACAGAATCGAATTGTGAATTTTGAATGATATGTATTCTTAAGGTCACATTGGGCTGCTGCGCTAGTTACATACATAAATATATAGCAGCGTTTAAACGAAAAATGTTTAGTGCAATTTCACAAAATTGTCCAGATTTTTTGGTTATAAATAATGTAAGTGTTTTTAATTTTTCTTTTGATTGTGAGATTTATTATATTTAATTTTTTTGTAAATCAAGTACTCATTTTAAATGCTTTAATTTATTGACAATTTACATACGTACATATATATATTTTTTATTTCAAAATCACATATAATATGTTGTTGTTCAGTGACTCCCAAATATTTAAATAAGTAGACATAAATAAATTTATGTTATATATTGATAAATAAAAATGACCTACCTCCACTTTCATTATGTGAAACACAATTTAAAATTTTCGATTTACACAATCAATACATGTGGAAAAGTATAAAATTGCCCATAAATACCTATTTATTTATTTTTAGTTCTTATATAATATAAAATAAAAAGATCTGATTTAAATATGTATATATATATATATATATATATATATATATATATATATATATATATATATATATATATATATATATATATATATATATATATATATATATATATATATATATATATATATATATATATATATATATATATATATATATATATATAAAAATATATATATATATATATTTATATATATTGTATGCATGTACAATTGATTCAGAAGATCTGTTTTTCATAAATACACAGATACACAATAAATTAATTCATTATGTATATACTAGTGTTGGACCCGTTGATTTCAACGAGTGGTTTCGAAAAGGAATTGAAACTCGAATAAAAATAAAGTTAAAGATATCGACTGGTTTCGGAAAGAAATTGATGTACGAATTACGAATGACAAATTACGAAGTGATTGCGAATTACGAATTACATTTTGTGCATCGCCGACGCCTCCGGCGCTTTCGTCGCTCCGGGGCCTTCGGCCCCAGCGCCGCCGACGCCTCCGGCGGCCGCACCGCACCCAGAGCCGCCGACGCCTCCGGCGCCCCCAGCGCCCCCAATGCTTTCGGCACCCCGAGAACTTCGCCCCCAGCGCCCCCGATGCCTCCGTCACCCCGGGGGCTTCGCCCCCAGCGCCGCCGACGCCTCCGGCACCCCGGGGGCTTCGCCCCCAGCGCCGCCGACGCCTCCGGCGCCCCCAGCGCCCCCGATGCCTTCGGCACCCCGGGGCCTGAAAAAAATGAAAAAACTGAAAAAAACGAAAAAAATGAAAAAACTGAAAAAATGAAAAAACTGAAAAAATGAAAAAAATGAAAAAACTGAAAAAATTAAAAAAATGAAAAAAATGAAAAAAATGAAAAAAATGAAAAAATTGAAAAAATGAAAAAAATGAAAAAAATGAAAAAATTAAAAAAATTAAAAAAATGAAAAAACTGAAAAAATGAAAAAACTGAAAAAATGGAAAAAATGAAAAAACTGAAAAAATGAAAAAACTGAAAAAATGAAAAAAATGAAAAAACTGAATAAATGAAAAAAATGAAAAAAATGAAAAAAATGAAAAAAATGAAAAAAATGAAAAAAATGAAAAAATGAAAAAAATGAAAAAACTGAAAAAATGAAAAAACTGAAAAAATGAAAAAAATGAAAAAAATGAAAAAAATGAAAAATATGAAAAAAAAAAAAAAAATTGTTCCCCATACTGGTTGATTCATTATGTTCGGCGAGAGTTAGGACACACACACACACCCACACACACACACACAGATTACCGTCTTTATATATATGATGATTAAGTTGAATTTTTCCCAGAAGTTATACATTAACACCTTACCGCCCGCTATGACGCGTGGATTGTTTTCACCCATGTCCGGAAATGTGCGCGACTATTTTCACTAGAATCCGGGCCGATTTCAGTTTCAATAGAAAAAAAGCCTTTTTTGTGCATTTGATTACTTCTAGAATAATGATCGTATTGTAGTGATATTTTGAAACAATGTTCATTATATCCTTCTGCAAACATCTAAAAATTAAAACCAGGGATTTTAAACTGGAGTACGCGAATTAATTTAAAAAAATAATAAATTACGTAAATGTCATCCGAATAGCCTTTGTATATAAAAATAGCATAAAACTGAAGTTTGTAGTAGTGGACAGTAATAGACAGACCATGGTAAATCAAAATTCCAAAAATGTGAAGAATAAAATCATTTTTCACTCATTTGAAAATGAGACAATTTGTGATAGCTTCGGAATAATAGTTGCTTAGGATAATGTTTAAATAGGATATTTGGGTTTAATTTAAATTAACTGTAAAGTATAAGTATATTTTTTTAGTATTCCAAATCAACTAGTGAATCCTTGAGAACAGTATCATCTGTGTTTTAAATTTTTTAAAGATCCAGTGTTTCTTTAACTTGCATTTTTGTAAAGCGATATTTTGGTTTTAAAAAAGGCAACTATTTTTAAGAGGTCATAAAATTTATTTTCCAAGAATTATTCTCAAAACTGTATTTTTTATGTAAATACATTAACAATTTTGATTCGGTGATTCTCTAACTTTTTTATTTAAAAAATACTCTTTAGCCATTAATAATTACGAGACGACATTTTATTTTTTTTGTAAATTGCGAAAGTTCAAGACCAAGATGTCAAAATAATAATGTTAAACTCGGTGTTTCTCAAAGATTAAGTATTAATCTTGAAAAAGTATGGTTAGTGTTAGACAACACCAGCATCCATATCCCAGAAGTGATACCAGAATACCCCAGAAGTGATACCAGCATACCCCAGTGAGTGAGCAGGTTGAACGTACAAACCATATTTTTAATTACTTACATTCATACTCACCAATGATGAATCCCACTGAAGAAGTTGCAATATTTAAAATATGATTAAATATTGACTAGGGTAACCAGCCTTTTTTTATACAAAAAATATTGTTACGTACACTCGGATTAGGCCGAGTAAGTGCAATCGGATTAGGCCGAGTAGCATCCCAGAGACTGTGTGACCGTTATAATTGGTTTCGAGGATTATCTCCCCCGAATGCACTTAGCGGGAGTAGCGGTAACTCGGGGTCGCATTCCGGTAGAGTTCTCAGAACCCACAGCAGTAGCGTGGGACATCTAGTACGTGACCATAACAATAGACAAGCAAATCGGACGTTGAAGATGCCCTGAGAGATCTATCCGTTATAAGGCGGTACTTAGGCGATATCAAGACATTCTAGACGGAGCACTGCCAGTGCGTGTTTCTCCTTAATCACCAATAAATGCTGTGAAACGACTTTGGCCTTTTACTTGGATCCTCCACCCACCCTTACGCAACAATATTTTCAATTTGTAAATAAAATCTAAAAATATTCTCATTGTTTTTATGCTATGGCCTATGAATGATGACAAAATTTAAAATAAAATAATTTTTTGACTAAGGTAACCATCCTTTTTATTCAACATTTTTTTTAAGCGAGAAAACATCTACAAATATTCCCATCTTCTCTATGATTAAAATTTAAAATACTATAAATTTTGATTAGGGTAACCAGGCTTTTTATACAACAAAAAAATATTAAGTTTTTGTAGTGAGATTAAAATCGAAAAATATTCCCATCGTCCCTATGCAAAATTTAAAATAAAATAGATTTTTTGACTATGGCAACCAACCTTGTTATAAAAAAATTTTTTTTTAAGTCAGAAAACATCTCAAAATATTCCCATCATCTTAATGATTAAAATTTAATATACTATAAATTTAATTAGGGTAACCAGCCTTTTTAATACAACGAATTTTTTGAATTGACAAAATAATCTAATTTATTTTGAAAATCTATTTTATTTTAAATTTTGTATAAGAACGGTGGGAATATTTTAATATTTTTTTGTTGTATAAAAAAGGCTGGTTACTGTAGTCAAAAAATTATAGTATTTTATTTTAAATTTTAGAATAATTGAAAGCATTTAAACGATGGGAATATTTTTGGATTTTTCTTGCTTAAAGTTAAACATACATACATTATTAACTGTATCTTGATTTGATCTAATTTTATTTTAAAATTATTAAATATTCAAATTTTTTAAAAAAAATTTTTCACAACTAAATACAAATTTTAAAATTTAATTTAAGTTTATTTATTTTTTAAATTAAAATAATAATAAATTGTCATTTAACATTACTTACATATTATATTGATTGTTTTTTCACATTAAAAATTGTTGTATGATAAGATTGGTAAGCCCTGTCTCAAAAATAATATTTTAAGCTTGCAATATTTATCGCATTAAGACTTTTAAATTTTATTTCGAACTCGAAAATAATTTTTGTATAAAAAGCCTGGTTACCCTAGTCAAAAAATTATCATATTTTTAATTTTGCAATAATTTATATCACAGAGATGATGGTAATATTTTTAGATGTTTTCTAGCTTTAAAAAAAATGTTATATAAAAAGTTTGGTTACCCTACTCCAAAAACCTATTTTATTTTAAATGTTGTCATCATTTATGGTATAAAAACTATAGGAATATTTTTAAATTTTATTTTCAACTTGAAAAAGTTTTTTGAATAATAAAAGGCTGGTTACCCTAGTCAAAATAATATTATATTTAAAATTTTGCAATTAATTATAGCCCAAAAATGATTTTAATATTTTTTCTTTTTTTTCTGACTATCTGATTTTGTTGTATAAAAAAAGTTTGGTCACCCCAGTCCAAAAAATAATTTTATTTTAATTTTTACAATTATTTATAGCTAAAAGACGATGCTATATTTTTACATTTTTTTTCCCACTTCAAAAATTTTTTTTCTATAAAAAAAGGATGGTTACCCTGGTACAAAAAATTATTGCATTTTAAATTTTGCAATTTATTATATCGTTAAGATGATGAGAATATTTTAAATTTTTTTTCTCAATTCAAAAATTTTATTATATAAAAAAAGTAAATCAAGATTTTCAGATGACCTTTAACCGATGATGAGATCATCTCAGCGTTAAAATAAATACATATAGATATACATACTCACATATAGATATGTATGCATACATATATGTATGGGAATTTGCTTTTGTGTGCGTGTATGTACACAAAGCGCAAGCTAATTTTATTCACGTATATACGCGTGAGCGGACGTTTACGCAAAGTTTTTATTCACGCATATACGCGTGAGCGGACTTTTACTCAAAGTTTTTATTCACGCATATACGCGTGAGCGGACAGTAAAGTGTTAAGATATACATTTTGATGTTGTGCAATTTCATCTCCTTTCATTTTTATATTGTACTAAATTCATAATAAAAGCATAAAATACTGATACAATACCTTTCTATGTATATTTCTATTAATTTTATACAAAAGTAAAGTTTGGTTAATCATACTTTATTCAGTAGAAAGACAATTTTACTATCAAACAGTGATAACTGACTCAAACGAATCTCAATGCAATTTTAGTTGAAAATTTTAACTTACCGTTTAATCAATACGAATGAAAATTTAATAAAAATAAATAAACTAATATTATTTCGTTTTAAATTCCAATATGCATATGTATTTTATTATTGTTTTATTCATAATTGCACTTTATTTATTTAAATACAATACATACATCCGTTCATCTGTTAATTTATTATTGAAATAAATAGTTAGACTGCAATACTTAAACTTTAATGGGCTAATCAGTGGATTCTAACCAATGTGCATAAGTATATGAATACTTTATTCTGTTCAAGATGTGCGAATGTATTTATTAACATTTCTAATTTAATCTAATAAAATAAAATTTGTCGGTCAAATCAGGTTTTATTAAATATTAAATTGGAAAATGCCATGAAAGTCTTCATTTATCAGTCATTGTAGATACATACATAGTACAGATAGACATTTCTATTTGATTATCTTTTTCTTGCCTTTAAAAATCTGATAAAAGAAAATGATAACATTTCTAGTCTTTAACTCGGTGATTTTGTGTTTCTTTTAATTAAGATTTTATATTATAAAAATTATTATATATTTTATGGTCAACGCCAGCATACACATGTATGTATCTTTCCATATTCTACTATCTGACAGTGCATAATGTCTATGATTGTTTTATATGTATATGTATACGGGTGTTGTCTGTAATTATGTGTTTGCTTTAATTGTCTTTTGTATTATATAATATTATGTATTTACTCTGATTTTTCGAATATGATTTTTTTATACTCCAATAATTTTATATGATTTATATCCTTATATTTGGAAAAATAATAAATAAATACGCCTATTATCTGTTTTTTTATTATTTATTATCAACAGTTTATTCACAGTATTATTCACCCAGTGGGAGCGTCCAGGGATCCAGATCAGGAAAGTCAATAGAGACTAGTGCCATTAGTGAATACTTTTAGTGCCCTTAATGCTGCTTACATTCACTCCAAACTGATAGAAATAAACTAATTTGTGTTGAATTCTTCTGTTGTAATATATTGTGGATTACTATAATGAGGACTACTGAGACGAATCATTACAATTATCAAACTACACTGAACCATTCTGTTCATCTATGAAAACTTGCTGTAACTTTGCTCGTACTATTAATTTACGATGTTCAGGGACATCTTTCAAAAATGATAAAAGGCTCATCAGAAACATGAAATCAAAATCATTTTCCTCTTCAATCCGCAATAGTTTTATATCAATTTTATTTGACTTTCCTCTTTGTATCTTCTTTTTCATTATGCATATAAATTTTTTCGTCGAAGTTAGGTTGCTGCCTATAAGATTTCTTCGAAACATTGTACCTTTAAAAAACAGTAAAGAATTAGCTGTTTTTTTAGTACTTTTTTTTAGTTCTCTTCCAAAAGTGTCTGAAAAATAGTAAAATTCATCTGATTATTGTAAACATTTAGCAACTGGTTAATCTTTCAAAATACTTGGATATTCATTAAGAATTTCAGATAATATTAATAGCCAATGATTTTTGGACAAAATGAAGGTTTTTTAACTGTCCTGGTAGTGTTGATTTCAATTACGTTGACACACTCATGCATTGTGTTCCATAACAAATTATTTTTTCTCAATTTTATTGTAAGCTGTTGTGGGTGCGAATTATTATAGATACATGCAGGAGCATGCGGTAGAAAAAGTGATGGTGGAAAATGGTACTCTTAATGTAAGCTCATAAAAATTATAAACAGGCACCAACATAACTTTGCCTCATGCCTTACTATGTGACGAAGCCATACATACCTAATGCGCCTTTATTATCAAAGAAATTTGAGTCCTAAAGAAGAATCTTCAAGGAATGCAAGACAAGTTGTTGAATGTGCCTTTGTTTATCTGTAGAGATTATTACTAAAATCAATCGAAGTAAATTCAGTGTCTGAATAAATTCAAAAAAAGAGTCAGTAAATTCTCGTTGAACATATGTTGGGTCTGAATTTCAGACCAAACATATGTTCAACGAGAAAATGCATACATATGTTCACTTCATCGCCTAATTCATCATCTATAAAGAGGGCATTCATCAGCTGGCTGCGGAATCGTGACCAGGTAATACATAGGAATAGATTTATGATTGCTGGGAAGAATCGAAGCGCAAAGAACTCCTAACATATGGGTTACGTTAAGGCTTATTTTTGTCGAAGAAAAACCCTAAATATGTTCTAGACTTTGTCAAAATTAAAAAGCTCAGGCAAAAAATACATAGGTAAGCGAAATTTCAGATCGATTTGATGATTGAAACATATGGATGCCAAACTAAATAAAAGCTTTTAAAAATTAACTTACTAATTTGATTTCTTCAGAGATTGGGGATTGTAGATAATGGGGATTATTTTGATTCCACAAACTTCTGTTGCTACGTATTGAATTAATGAACTGAACTGTTTATTACGACTCTAAGTGGAGTAGCAGTAATCCAACATGACTGAGTTGGTCCCAGCTCGCAGGATGGTAACCGAAACTCGACCATGTCGTAGAGCCGCTACAAATTGTTTAATATCCATGACACATCTGACCGTGTGAAAGCACAAAGTTTTCGAATGAAATCGGATCGTGACAGCCGTCATATTTACACGCACGATAATAACAGATCCCATAGCACATATACATACTTCGAGGATAGGACATTTTCGTGCGCATTCGTATGCATTTGGATTACTCAGTACTCACTTTTGTTCGGAACAATTGGACAATTTGATACGCCTGAATGCCCAACGAGAGGTCCGGAGTTCGAGCTCTGGTTTGAACTTCGATTGAAAATAATGTACGGGAGGCATATACAATTTTGAAACTTGGAATCGGGGTATCACTGTACTTGGTATCTTGGTATCACCAACCTCACTGTTGATGATACAACACTGAATGCATTTCATATAAATAAAATGGAAGCTTTCTGATCATTATTTTACAAATGTATATATGGGTTAGGTGATTATTCCTCACAATGCGATCTCGCACACGTCACTAAAACCTCGATTACAGATAGGGCTGCCACTCCTACGCTTTTGACCCGGAGTTTTCGGGTTTCGGCTAGTCGTATCCGAGCTCCGGGTTTGAGTGATATTTCTCCGGGTGTGTAGTAAATCCCCCACAGAGTTATAAAAATTAATAAAATTGTTTATTTTATAGGTACAGGTGATAGGTTTGAAGAATTGTTTGTTATTGAAGTACAAGTTAGTGTTGTAAGTAAATGTTTAATTGTTTCAAATTTTTACTTAAATAATAAGTAATTATTTAATAATGCCATATATGTATATATATTATCTAATTTGTTGTGAAAACACTACTTATGTATGTATGTATGAATAAATAGATATTTTTTCTTATGAATAAATAGATTAGTTTTTTTTTACAGGTGATAAGTTTCGACCATTTCCCGGCCTATGGAAACTCGGTTGAGTTTTGAAGAATATCTTTAATGTATAGTTAACTAGTGGTTTTACCCGGCTTCGCTCGGTATTTTTAATTTAAACCACTTAAACATGACTAATCTAATAGTAAATATTTTGTTAAATTTATTTGAATAGTTTTATTTAATATAAATATTCATTTTAAATTATTAAATTTAACGTCACGAATGCGGTTCGTTCCGTTTGATTTGTTAGGGTGGAACATTCTCGAATATGTGGCGTCGTTCCACTCGATTTAGTTTTTATCACCCTTTGTTCCAGGGAGTCTGGATGTTTGTTCAATGGGTTACAATGCAGTTGTTGTTTGTACAGCTGCACTTTAATGGATGGAGATGTTCTTCAACTTCGCGTCGTTCCGCTTGATTTGTTGGGGTGGAAGTTTCTCAACTCAAGATGACGTCAATGGTTGAGCGTGGGAAATGTATCCTCCGTCGGAATAGATGTTTCGATTCGGATTCCTACACCATAAAGCCGTCACACTGTCTTTGCCCTAGTTCGAACGGAGGTACTTCGGCCAAGGTTGACTTTCGTGTTTGATCAAGACGCGATGATGTCATTTGTATAGCTTAAATTTGATGAGGGAAATAGGTGATATTATCGACCTAATTTCGTATAGTACAAGTTGTGCTATATTTCTACAAGCTCATTCAAATATTTTTCAATAATTAATCTTAAGAAAGACAATTTGAAATACCTAGATTTTGCTGCAAAATACGTAAATGTAGAATTAGATGCCGATTAGTTGTATGATAATATCTGCCTTCTTAAAAATACCATTCCTTCCACCAATTCGCACAATTTTCCTGCCAATAAAATATTTTCCTCTATTGTTTTCAATGAACATTATTATTATAATTTTGAAATATGATTTTTTATTAATAATAATTTATATGAACTGATAATAAATCAATGTTTTTTTTCAAGATTTCTAGCATTCGAAAATTTCGGGTAACGGGTTACGTCGCAAAAGTGAATCACTACCAGGATAACCACCGCTACGAAAATCGCTTGTGCGGATCTCCCGGCGCACGAAAATTCGGCGTACAGAAAACTATTATCATTAAAAAATACATTCACGCAATAATATTTGCGCAGTTTTCTGTACGCCGAATTTTCATGTACAGAAAAGCTATTCTGGTAGCGATTCACTTTTGCAATGTAATCACCAAACCACTACGATGTTAATTTAATAATATGTAACTTAAATAATTAAATTACTTATGAAAATGTATTCCACGTTGTTTATTACGTGTTTTTGAATTAATTGTGCAATTTTTTGACGATGCACTTACCAATTTTGCAAGTAATATGAACAAACAGAGAAATTTTTATCAGAAACTCGTTGAAATTAATGGATACAACCATGGGCGCCCGCAGGGGGGGGGCAAGGGGGGGAGGCACTTGCCCCCCCCCCCTGGATTGATTGAAAATAGTCAAATAATGTTACTTTTATTTAAAATCACTTCGTGTTAGCATAAAGAAAGTGTGGAAAGACAGAAGACATTGTAAAAGCTGCTAACAATGCTGTTGGATTCTCGATCATAGCCGATGAAACAGCAGATATCTTAGGAACAGAACAGTTATCACTGGGAGTCCGGTTTGTAGATACGTCTAGTTCCTTGGTTTAGGAACTAGGATTCGAACTTGGTTTAGGAACTGTTCCTAGGAATTCCTTGGATTTTCTCCGCTGAAATACTATTGATACTATCAAAGCAATTATACAAAGCTCAAATTTTTATATGAATCATTATATTGCATAATAAATACTGTTAAATATTATAACATTAAGTATTGCAAGTTAAATAATCTACTATTTTTTTCACATAGTACAGAGTTGTTGAAAAGATCATATTTATATTATTATTATTTTGCTGGTACATCAACTACTTTACGAAGATTCTTAATTCATAATGCCTATTATTTCTTCGACCAAGTATATCAGAATTTATCAAGTATACCATTTTTATTACAGAATCAGTTACACGGTTCAGAACAGAAGGTACAATAGCGGACTCGTCTATTGATTCTTTAGATACGTCTAGTGATGGTGAAGCTGAAGGTGCTACCGGTCCTGATGATACACCTGTCCAACAACAGAACGATTTGACTGATGCAAATGAAGAATACCAACGTGAAACACTGCCTTGTGCTGATACTGGCTTTCACTGGACCCTTACCAATTGGGGACAAAGTAAGTTCACATTTTTATCTACTTGACTTTGTTAAATTAAACTGAGAATATAAAAGATTATATTTAAGGTGTAACCGGAAGAAGGCGAAATCAATCAGGTACTGTGAGAGTAGATCTTGCAAGTCCGGAAGATGTTACTTTAGACACGGACTCCACAAGAGTTGTTTTTACATCTTACGGTACTTCCGTTTGAGATGTGACATTTTTGTGACAGTCAATGGCTCAAATTTTTATATTATATTGCATAATAAATACTGTTAAATATTATAACATTAAGTGTTGCAAGTTAAATAATCTACTATTTTTTTCACATAGTACAGAGTTGTTGACAAGATCATATTTATATTATTATTATTTTGCTGGTACATCAACTACTTTACGAAGATTCTTAATTCATAATGTCTACTTATTATTTCTTCGACCAAGTATATCATTATAATTTTTGTAATATTATTGTACCTTAATAATAATGTGTGCAATTGTTTACATCATAATTTTAACGTGTTTTTTTCACCACTCATTTTGTATATGTATTATGTATATTAGTAGTCGAAAGTAACGTTATTCTTGTAAATATTTAATTCTTTGAAATTCTCATATGCTTTTCCAATTTTTAATTTAAACACTATCTCCGTTAAACTGGTATATACTTTGTGACATGATGGAATATGTGTAATACTACTATATGATTTTATTTATCGTGATTGGATTGCTATAGTTATATGATTGGATAGCTTTTGTGACTGCTGCGTTGTTGATGTGTATGCTTGTATACTATATTAAAAACTGCTATATGCAGTGTCGACCACAGAATCGAATTGTGAATTTTGAATGATGATATGTATTCTTAAGTTGACATTGGGCTGCTGCGCTAGTTACATACGTAAATATATAGCAGCGTTTGAACGAAAAAGTATTTGAAGCGCATTAGTCCTTCGAATTAATTATATGATTATAAAGAGTGAGTACAACTTAGATGATAATAACACAATATATACATACATATATATCTTTCAGTTAATGTGTGCACCTTATGCATAAAGATATTTATATCAAACTTATAGTTTTTACCTATACATATATGTATGTTTAGTGCAATTTCACAAAATTGTCCAGATTTTTTGGTTATAAATAATGTAAGTGTTTTTAATTTTTCTTTTGATTGTGAGATTTATTATATTTAATTTTTTTGTAAATCAAGTACTCATTTTAAATGCTTTAATTTATTGACAATTTACATACGTACATATATATATTATTTATTTCAAAATCACATATTATATGTTGTTGTTCAGTGACTCCCAAATATTTAAATAAGTAGACATAAATAAATTTATGTAATATATTGATAAATAAAAATGACCTACCTCCACTTTCATAATGTGAAACACAAATTAAAATTTTCGATTTACACAATCAATACATGTGGAAAAGTATAAAATTGCCCATAAATACCTATTTATTTATTTTTAGTTCTTATATAATATAAAATAAAAAGATCTGATTTAAATATGTATATATATATATATATATATATATATATATATATATATATATATATATATATATATATATATATATATATATATATTGTATGCATGTACAATTGATACGGAAGATCTGTTTTTCATAAATACACAGATACACAATAAATTAATTCATTATGTATATATTAAGTTGAATTTTTGCCAGAAGTTTGTGATTTTGTATTCATATGTATTTGTTTTTCGATTTCCTTTCATTATTTCATTCACATGTGACAAATAATTTTTGGGATTAGTAAAACCACCAATTTATTGTTATTGTGAAGGTTTGCGGTGATCGATTTATATTATACTTAAAAAGTAAATTAAATAGTATAGAAATGTATGAGCATGCTAATCGTAACTCGTTCGCCGAAACATAAAATTAATAAATTAAATTGGAAAATGCCATGAAAGTCATCATTTATCAGTCATTGTAGATACATACATAGTACAGATAGACATTTCTATTTGATTATCTTTTTCTTGCCTTTAAAAACCTGATAAAAGAAAATGATAACATTTCTAGTCTTTAACTCGGTGATTTTGTGTTTCTTTTAATTAAGATTTTATATTATAAAAATTATTATATATTTTATCGTCAACCCCAGCATACACATGTATCTTTCCATATTCTACTATCTGACAGTGCATTTTTAATGTCTATGATTGTTTTATATGTATATGTATACGGGTGTTGTCTGTAATTATGTGTTTGCTTTAATTGTCTTTTGTATCATATAATATTATGTATTTACTCTGATTTTTCGAATATGATTTTTTTATACTCCAATAATTTTATATGATTTATATCCTTATAATTGGAAAAATAATAAATAAATACGCCTATTATCTGTTTTTTTTTATTATTTATTATCAACAGTTTATTATTATTCACAGTATTATTCACCCAGTGGGAGCGTCCAGGGATCCAGGTCAGGAAAGTCAATAGAAACTAGTACCATTAGTGAATACTTTTAGTGCCCTTAATGCTGCTTACATTCACTCCAAACTGATAGAAATAAACTAACTTGTGTTGAATTCTTCTGTTGTAATATATTGTGGATTACTATAATGAGCACTACTGAGACGAATCATTACAATTATCAAACTACACTGAACCATTCTGTTCATCTATGAAAACTTGCTGTAACTTTGCTCGTACTATTAATTTACTATGTTCAGGGACATCTTTCAAAAATGATAAAAGGCTCATCAGAAACATGAAATCAAAATCATTTTCCTCTTCAATCCGCAATAGTTTTATATCAATTTTATTTGACTTTCCTCTTTGTATCTTCTTTTTCATTATGCATATAAATTTTTTCGTCGAAGTTAGGTTGCTGCCTATAAGATTTCTTCGAAACATGGTACCTTTAAAAAACAGTAAAGAATTAGCTGTTTTTTTAGTACTTTTTTTTAGTTCTCTTCCAAAAGTGTCTGAAAAATAGTAAAATTCATCTGATTATTGTAAACATTTAGCAACTGGTTAATCTTTCAAAATACTTGGATATTCATTAAGAATTTCAGATAATATTAATAGCCAATGATTTTTGGACAAAATGAAGGTTTTTTAACTGTCCTGGTAGTGTTGATTTCAATTACGTTGACACACTCATGCATTGTGTTCCATAACAAATTATTTTTTCTCAATTTTATTGTAAGCTGTTGTGGGTGCGAATTATTATAGATACATGCAGGAGCATGCGGTAGAAAAAGTGATGGTGGAAAATGGTACTCTTAATGTAAGCTCATAAAAATTATAAACAGGCACCAACATAACTTTGCCTCATGCCTTACTATGTGACGAAGCCATACATACCTAATGCGCCTTTATTATCAAAGAAATTTGAGTCCTAAAGAAGAATCTTCAAGGAATGCAAGACAAGTTGTTGAATGTGCCTTTGTTTATCTGTAGAGATTATTACTAAAATCAATCGAAGTAAATTCAGTGTCTGAATAAATTCAAAAAAAGAGTCAGTAAATTCTCGTTGAACATATGTTGGGTCTGAATTTCAGACCAAACATATGTTCAACGAGAAAATGCATACATATGTTCACTTCATCGCCTAATTCATCATCTATAAAGAGGGCATTCATCAGCTGGCTGCGGAATCGTGACCAGGTAATACATAGGAATAGATTTATGATTGCTGGGAAGAATCGAAGCGCAAAGAACTCCTAACATATGGGTTACGTTAAGGCTTATTTTTGTCGAAGAAAAACCCTAAATATGTTCTAGACTTTGTCAAAATTAAAAAGCTCAGGCAAAAAATACATAGGTAAGCGAAATTTCAGATCGATTTGATGATTGAAACATATGGATGCCAAACTAAATAAAAGCTTTTAAAAATTAACTTACTAATTTGATTTCTTCAGAGATTGGGGATTGTAGATAATGGGGATTATTTTGATTCCACAAACTTCTGTTGCTACGTATTGAATTAATGAACTGAACTGTTTATTACGACTCTAAGTGGAGTAGCAGTAATCCAACATGACTGAGTTGGTCCCAGCTCGCAGGATGGTAACCGAAACTCGACCATGTCGTAGAGCCGCTACAAATTGTTTAATATCCATGACACATCTGACCGTGTGAAAGCACAAAGTTTTCGAATGAAATCGGATCGTGACAGCCGTCATATTTACACGCACGATAATAACAGATCCCATAGCACATATACATACTTCGAGGATAGGACATTTTCGTGCGCATTCGTATGCATTTGGATTACTCAGTACTCACTTTTGTTCGGAACAATTGGACAATTTGATACGCCTGAATGCCCAACGAGAGGTCCGGAGTTCGAGCTCTGGTTTGAACTTCGATTGAAAATAATGTACGGGAGGCATATACAATTTTGAAACTTGGAATCGGGGTATCACTGTACTTGGTATCTTGGTATCACCAACCTCACTGTTGATGATACAACACTGAATGCATTTCATATAAATAAAATGGAAGCTTTCTGATCATTATTTTACAAATGTATATATGGGTTAGGTGATTATTCCTCACAATGCGATCTCGCACACGTCACTAAAACCTCGATTACAGATAGGGCTGCCACTCCTACGCTTTTGACCCGGAGTTTTCGGGTTTCGGCTAGTCGTATCCGAGCTCCGGGTTTGAGTGATATTTCTCCGGGTGTGTAGTAAATCCCCCACAGAGTTATAAAAATTAATAAAACTGTTTATTTTATAGGTACAGGTGATAGGTTTCGACCATTTCCCGGCCTATGGAAACTCGGTTGAGTTTTGAAGAATATCTTTAATGTATAGTTAACTAGTGGTTTTACCCGGCTTCACTCGGTATTTTTAATTTAAACCGCTTAAACATAACTAATCTAATAGTAAATATTTTGTTAAATTTATTTGAATAGTTTTATTTAATATAAATATTTATAGAACAGGTGGTCGAGTGAAAGGTTTCGACCGTTTCCCGGCCTATGGAAATTCAGTTGAGTTTGAAAGAGGATCGTTTATTTGCGTTCAATTAGTACAATGGTTATTGTATGTACGAAAAGGTTTCTTCGGAGAAGTGATCTGTATGAACTCCAGAGGCTCAGTCTGCCGGTGGAGGTTGCTGCGTTGCTTATAAACGTTTTGGGTTGAAGTGTGTCGTGTGCACATCTTTTGTTTTTGGTACTCGCGCTACCCTAGTTATGCTGCGAGCGTGGTTTTATGGGATCATACGCCTGGACGTAGTTCGTGGTTTTTATGGGTTCAGTGTGCTCTTCCTTTGTTTCCCAGATACATGTATAGAAACACGTGTCGACCTTTTGACGAGGCGAGCGTGTGCCATGCGTTAATGACTTTCCTGGATATGTGTCGCAGTGACCTGATGAGATCATTTCAGTTGTACTATATGCCTACAAGCTCAAGAAGGCGATAAAAAAGCACGGAGGCGTTTTGATGTGCATCCCATGTTAAAAAATAGAAAAACCGAAGGAGAGTTTTGAACACTGTATAAGGAGCTTGTGGATGATGGACAAAATTTTTTAAATATTTCCGTAAAAAATTTAATTTTTTTTTAAATATTTGCGCCAAAACCAGGTCGAAAGATTGAACAGCTGTCAACTGTCACTATCGATAATTGGTCCAAAACAGCAAAGCGGCAGACTCATGGCACGTAATTCGCGTGTATATTTCCACTATGGCCAAAAAAACGGATACGATACGTTGACGGATGTTGCTGTAAGGTATGAACAGGAAATATCGGGTACTGCTGTAAGCCTGCCGTGGCGTAAACGTGACGGTTGGTATGAATATACCCATACAAATTGTACCAAAGAATACTTTTCGTACGGCCGGATACCTGCTGAAGTCGGTACGTGTTGACTAAGTATGAACAGACCTCGATTCGGAGGTGACGCGGGTACGCGACAGAAAGGATAGTAGGTAGGGTTTAGATGCTTCCGTCTCAGGCGTCCTTTTCCGTGCTCCTAATCAGTCACAGTGCGATGATCCTCGATTCTGGCAAAGTTTGAAGTCTGTTATTTTAAATTGTGCTATTTCGGCTTGGCAACTTAGATGGGATTGTTCCTCTAAAGGTAGACAAACCTATTTGTTTTTTCCGAGGGTCACTTCGCGCCTTGAGCGTGGTTGGCTGTCGCATAGTTTTTGGACCAGTCAATTTTTAACTGGTCATGGCCACTTTAACGGCAAGCTCGCATCTATGGGCTTGGTATCTGAATCCTTTTGTCCGTTTTCTTTTCCGGAGCAGGATGCAGATCATATTCTGTGGTCCTGTCCTGGGATGGAGGCTGAGAGGAGGGTTCTGCTGGACAGCGTCAGGGGTTCTCTCATTGGCCCCCTTCATCATGGGGATCTAATAATGAGTAAAGCATCGTTTAGATCTTTCGAAAAGTTCGCGGAATGCTTTGGGAAGCTGTGTTCCCCTGGATGCTACCACTCCACTTAATTGCAAAAGCATTTATGTGTTGATTTATTATTATTATATTTTTTTTATATTATATTCTGTGAATGTGTGTGTGTGTGAGTGTGCATTTGCTTTTTAGGTGAGTGTATGTATTTGTGGTTTATGTGTGTGTGTGTGTGTGTATATATATGTGTGTGTGTATGTGCTTGCGTGCTTATGCACGCATAATCATGCGTACATGCATGTTTACTTGAGGTGTGCGTGCATTCGCACGGCACATCTCAGGTTTTGTTTCCTACCGAATGCGCGCTTTATGTGTTCATGCGTTGTTGTTAATTTTGTACTTGGTTATGTACAGTGTGGTTTTTTTTATTAGAACAGTGATGTGCGGTTGTTCTCTGACGAAAGGGTCTCTTGGACTGTATTCGTCGGGGGGGGGGGGGGTGGCCTCATGTTGAGGGCTTTAAGGGTCAAATTCCGTGACCTTTAAAGCGGGCTTAGTATGGGTGTATTATAAATTATTTTAAGGGATTTATTTTGTATTACTTGGAGCTTGGAAAGGTTAGTATTCGAGGCGTTATTCCATACAGGTGAAACATAGGTTAATAATGGTAATATGATCGCGCGATATAATTTTATTTTATTTAGCGTTGATAAAGAACTATGGCGATTAAATATTGGATATATTGAGGATATACCCCGCATCGCATAGCATTTCGCTGCCTCAATGTGAGGTGCCCATCTCATTTTTTTATCAAACGTTACTCCTAAATATTTTATTACTGACTGCCATTTCAGACTTTCTCCAGAGGGGATTTTCAGATCTGAACTTGGCTTATGTTTTCTAACACTAAAGGATATGGCGTCTGTTTTGGTTTGATTAATTTGAATTTTCCACTTAGCGAAGTGTTCATGCCACTTAGTGAAGTGTAAAGCCATGTGAAATGCAAAGGAGGTATGTAACAATAGGGAACGATCGATTCGGAGGTGACGCGAGTACGCGACAGAAGGAATAGTAGGTAGGGTCGGTAATTGGACTATTCGTCACATTGGGGTGGTCACAAAGACAATTTTTGCCATGAAAATCGCGAATACACAATATTTGGCACTCAAGTTCTCGTTACTATGTTAGTTATCGTTAGTACGGTGGACTTTTCGGCTGCCAGATGTTCCGTTATAGAGATTTTAGTGACTTTGTGACGAGTAATTTGTGACCAGTAATCACCGAACCGTATGAACAGACCTTTAATAGTAGTGAATATGTGCGACATGAGCGTTGATTAGCAACCTTTGCATATTTACAGTAATGGTAGAAAATTATTTTTTCTTGTGCAATCATTGAGTTGTACATTTTACATGCATATATGTAGGTAGGCAAGTACATATGTTCATATGCGTGTGTAAAACGACTGGTGAACGTTTTGAAGCGCACCGTGATCATAATTGTTCAGTGTTACAGGCCTTTGTGAATTAATTAATTACAGAGCTGCACAAGAATAAATTGATGATTTCACAAATGAACCTTTGGAGCGTGAATTTAAACAAAATAGAAGCTGACAACGCGAGCGACGAAGGTGAAGTTCACCATACTCACTCGAAACCACACCGTAACCCAGATTGCATCGATTTAAACCACTTGCGATGCAATTTCTTACAACGGTACTATCCCAGTCAAACTGAACGAGATCTGACGAACTGGATTTCAACATTTTTTTTCTCTTTCTAGCAATCGAAAAATACTTATTAAATAGCGAACAAAGGATTCCAATAAAAAATTACATGAAAGCATCCAATCGTTTTTTGACCAGATATATGTATTAATATTAGTAAAATTGAAAAAATTCCACTATTACGGCTGAAAGATTTAAGGTTGAAACTCTAACATCATTCGAAAACTATTGTATTTTTCCAACAATAATAGGTTTTATTCCAGATGATACAGAGAATGGTACAATCCTTATCGTCCACATAAATAAATATACCAAAAGATTATAGGTCTGTTCATACCTATCCAGCAGGTGTCCTGCAAGTGCGGATAGTATTCTTTGGTACAATATATGGACGTATTCATACTCCATTCGCGCATGCGCTTTTACGCATTCATGCGCGTGCATATTTTTATTTATTTTATTTTTATTTTTACATATATACCAGGAAGGCCTTACAGGTAAATCCCAATGCGCCTTCCTGGTCAATTACAAATACAAATACAGCATTTTTATTATAAGTCGTTGAATTGCGAGACACTGAAAAAACTCGCAAATTAACGAGACATCTATGAATTGTACATAAATTTTTATTGTACATCAATCAAATTTTTCAAATAGTGGTGACATAGTAGGTAGGAAGGATTTTTAGCCAATTTTTTTTCCGGGAACCGTTTCAACAATGAAATCAGAGAAAATTGGCAAACTCTGATAGGAAACGATCAACCCGGAGTCACAAATCCAGGTCTGACCAACAGCATACTCTGAAAAATTCATTTTCATTCAGGGATAGAAACCCGGCACCTTCTTGACGGTAAGCAGAAGCTTAACGTCCGAGCTATGCTGCTGGCTATATAGAATGTACTAAAGAATACGTCCGTACTTGCAGGATACTTGCAGGATACTCGGGTCGTGCTGGATTGCATCGATTTAAACCACTTGCGATGCAATTTCTTACAACGGTACTATCCCACTCAAACTGAACGAGATCTGACGAACTGGATTTCAACATTTTTTTTTTTCACTTTCTAGCAATCGAAAAATACTTATATCGGTAGGGTCATGGAGGTAGAAGAGTGACGACGGGTAGAGTTGGCAGGCGTGCGAGAGTGCAGTGTGCATATGTAGCGGAGAGACGGTTGGTGGCGCCGGTCGTCTGTTGGCAGAGCGGGCGGGCGCGGCTCACCGTGACCGAGCGGACGACAGCACGACAGCACAGGAATACACAGGGAGACAGGAGTATAATAGAAGTGGAGATGGCGGCCGGCGAGGAAGAGGCCGCGCTGGCGGACAAAGTGCGCATCGTGTCCGACTTCATCCTGCACTCGCCGCCGGGCGAATTCAACGAGGTGTTCAACGACGTGCGCGTGCTGCTGGCCAACGACGGGCTGCTGCGCGAGGGGGCGGCGGCGGCGTGCGCGCGCTACAATCGCGACCAGCTGACGCCCGCCCGCCTGCCCGGCGCCCCCGCAGCCGCGCTCGTCACCGACCACAACGAGCTGCCGCACGGCCGCTTCTACTGCCCGCGCGCGCGCCTCGCCTTCCGCTACGACCACCTGCGCCGCGAGGCCACCGACGTCGAACCCTGGGCGCCCGAGCCGGGGGGCGCCGAGGCGGCCGCCGAGGGCGCGCGCGCCGCCCTCGACCAGGAACTCGCCTCCTACTCGGCCGACCACTACCGACACGGCGCCTCCGCCGTCTTCGGCCTGCGCCCCTCTTCCGCCACCACCACCACCACCACCACCACCTCTGAACCTGCCTCTGTCCACAACACCACCACCAGCCTAGCGCTCGTCGCCTGCATCGAGGACCACCACTTCCAGCCGAAGAACTACTGGAACGGACGGTGGCGGTCGGTGTGGTCGGCGGCGCTGGAGCCGGGCGGGGGCGAACTGCGCGGCGTGCTCAAAGTGCAGGTGCACTACTACGAGGACGGCAACGTGCAGCTGGTGAGCAGCAAGGAGGTGGTGGTGCCGCTGGCGGGCGCGCACTTCGGCACGGCGGGCGGCGAGGCGGCGCAGGCCCGAGACCTGGTGCGTCTCATCGCGGCCGCCGAGTCCGCCTACCAGGAGGCCATCTCCGACAACTACAAGACCATGAGCGACACCACCTTCAAGGCGCTGCGTCGCCAGCTGCCCGTCACGCGCACCAAGATCGACTGGACGCGCATCGTCTCCTACAGCATCGGCAAGGAGCTCAAGAGCCAATGATGGCCGCCACCCTCGTGTGTTCACCCCGCGTTAGGACGCCACCGATCGCTAATTATACGGATGTTATTTCTGAACGCAGACCTGCCGGACGCTCGCGCCGACACCCCATCCGGTGTCCGCGTCCACGTCCGGCTACTCTGCCCAGCGCGTTGTACATGTAAATAATCATTATATATACACACACACATACACACACGCATATATATATATATATATATATATATATATA